>NC_061063.1:2643397-2698785 GCF_021917145.1 Hypomesus transpacificus
AAGATGACATATTATGAATGGCGTCTTAAAGATGAGCCTCCATTTCTGTGTGTGTGTGTGTGTGTGTGTGTGTGGGAGTGTGTTTGTGTGTGGGTGCATAACGTGGGATGGAAAAACGAGTATAAAATAGTTTTCCTTAGAAATACAATACTTCGACTTCCAGGATAAGGATGCGAAAAGAATAATGGAATCACAGAGAGAGGGAGAGAAAGAGAGAGGGAGGGAGATAATGTTGTGTGAGTCAACCCCGGTATGGGCAGAAGACAATGTGACAAGTGATGGGACGGCGCTGTGAAATACGCACCTCTGATCCTTCTATACACCTATTTGACTTGCTATATTATCCTAATATTTGTTTACACGCTTCTTGTAAGTCATTGTATTTCATTTTTACAGAAGTTAGTATATGTATGGATGTATTTTCTTCTATTTAAAATGGCTTTGACAACAATGCTCACTTATTCATGCCAATGAAGCACTATTGAATTGAGAGAGAGAGAGAGAGGGGGGGGGAGGCAGAGAGAGAGAAAGAGAGAGAGAGAGAGAGAGCCTGAGGGAGTCATATACTCTGTATTCAGACCTTTCCTCCTCCTCCCCCCTCCTCCCTGCTCACTCGCTTTTTAATTAAGGAAATTGATCGTCCCTCCTCTTCTAAAGCCATTTGATACTTTATTAGGAAGTTTTTCAGCGGGCACAATAACAAGATGGAATAGAGACATGAGAAAGAGAGAGAAGGAGGGATAGAGAGAGCAGAGGGAGAGAGGGACAGAGTAAGAGAGAGAGAGAGAGAGAGAGAGAGAGAGAGAGAGAGAGAGAGAGAGGGAAAAAGAGAAAGAGAGGGAGAAAAACTTGTGTAAGTGCAATATTTGTATTGGTGTATATGATGAGCCTGTCTGTGTGTGTGTGTATAAGTGTGTACGTGCGTGCGTGCGTTTGTGTGTGTGTAAATGTGTGTGCGTGTGTGTATATATGTATGTGTGTGTGTGTGTGGGTGTGTGGGTGTGTGCGTGTGTTTTGGTTGTGTCTCATCTCTGGTCTAATGTGACGGTACGCCACATTAGAGATGGAACACTACTCTCCTTTATAGCTAGAGACATTACACACCTGTCAAAGAGAGGGAGGGAGCATGTTTGTGTGTGTGTGTCTGTCTGTGTGTGCATCTCAGACTGGTTCCCGAAGACAGAAACTGCTCTGTATAATCCCAAATTACTTTACAGCCTAAATGAGGAAATTACTTTTTCCTCTCTGTCTCTCTCTCTCTGTCTCTCTCTCGGTCTCTTCCTCTCTCTCTGCCTCTCTCTTTATTTCTCTCTCTCGCACATATCAGTTCGGGATTTATTGGCATGAAATACAGTTGTAAATATTGTCCGAGCACCACTAAAAGTAAAAGCAAAACAATGCGAATAATGAGGAGGAAGAATGTTTAACAAACATTGAGTTGAAAATTAAACACCGAAAAAAACTTTATATATATAAATACTTATTATTATTATTATTCGATATTTTTTTACATATATATATAGTGAAAATGATATAATATATAAGTTAGATATAGTAGGGATGGTAACACTTAATAGTTCGCATCAGTACACCAGCATAAAGGTTTACGATACAGGCCTACTTGTTTTGGATAACATTTGGTTGGATTTGTAACATTTTTGCATTGGTTCAGTTTGAGGAGGCCCTGTGCCTTTATTACCATGGTCAAGTCTCTGGGCTGTTCCTCATACGGCTTAGATGTGTCCTGCCTGGTCATACAGACTCTCCTGGAGGAGGAAGACCGACATGTTCCACCAGATTACTGCAAATCACTTGTTTGGCAACACTTTTTGTTTTCAAGACAAGAGTTTTTGACAAGACGCAGTCAATTTCGATAAATATGGTTTGCCACTCTAACGTGCACAGGCAGCACGACTAACCCAAGGCCTCTCCACTGGTTATTTCTCTTCATCTAGAAACGGCACCACAGCTTTCTGCTCACTGCTGAGGCAGCCTAACTGCTGAAAGTCAAACACGTCTGTCTGCTTTCTGTAGCTCGGACACAAAGTACCACGCTTCTGAAGTTAACCCTAAACATCCTCACATGGTTTAACTGTTAACTGTGTGAGGTGCTATAAAAGTGGAAGTGGAGACAGAACATTAAAGGACTGGTTTAAGATCCATGAAGTCCAGGCCTGGTTTTGTACACTCTTGTCAGAGAACCTTTTTTGCACCACAAAGGATGTGGGAAAAGGCTAAATGTTTTTTTCGAAGTCAAAATAAAACATCCTAAATGAGACGCTGATGGTAGAGGTGAGGTACAAGGCCAGCATATATGAGAAGGAAAAAAAGGGCACAAGCTATTCGCTGTCTGCTTAAGAACCAAATAAATACAATCTGAACCATCGTTTTGTACCGAATTGAATTGCATTGCAGAATATTATTGTGCATCTCATCGCACAGTGTGGATGTCGCGCTGTGTCAGATCTTGTCAAATTGCACGGCATTGTAATCATATCACATCAATAGCTGCTTGTATTGGATCTTTGGCACGCATCAAGTTGTGGATCGCGTCAGCCTCAGTGCTGGAGATGCATATCCCCGATATGTGAATAATATAAATAAAGTCAAAAGTGTCCAAATAAAACATGAAACTAGGATATGTGTAAAAGTGTAAAAGCACTATATAAAAGGTCATTCAAAAAACAAAATACGCAGACATCAGTGTCTGTTTTCTCTCTCAAATGAATAACGTACATTTGGAAATGTATTTAGGAAAGAGGTTAACAGTATACACAGGACACACAACATGTATATACAGTATAAATAGAAATTAACAATGTGTAAAACAAGATTTTGTCCTTACTAAATCTATACATAGTTTATCTATGATTAATCCCAACATTTGTCAAGTTTGATGGATTTGTGTTGCTGAAATTGTATCGAGCCGTCACATATTGTGCTGCTATCGTTTAGGATTTCTCACCCTCACCGGGCATTAAGAGCAATTGCTTGATATGGGAGAGGAAGGAGAAACTTGAAAATAATTTAGATAGTATAGATTTCTTAGTTGTTGAGTAGACAAGGCATTTGCATCGCAAATTTGTATCTGTTTAAATGTAGTTTGTGTCACATACTTTACAGAGCGTCTCATTCTTTGGGACCTTTTTTCATTTGCAGGCTGTGATCCGATACTCATATTTATGTCTGTATTCATCTTTTTCTTTTGTATTTTGTATTAGCAGGTGATTTGATAGTTGGGGATTTCAGTTTAAAAGTGAGTCGCAATGTACTTTATTTTGATCTTGGAATTCATCTCTCCCGTTTTCAATATATTTATTTTAGTGTCTGCTCTAACCATTGCATTTTCTACTTGAAAGTTTGGGGATTAGGGGTGGTAGATGTTGTCTATGGTCCCGTTTGTCCACTCGTGAGCGTCAGAGCCAGCTGATCTAGGGGAGCCCACCCTCTCCACGTGTTGTTGTATATTAGAGTGGTATTTGTTTCATTTCTTGTTGGTCAGCCTGTTGAAGAAAACAGAACTTTACTGCTCTTTAAAAAAAATTCACGTATCCAGATTGGGAACAAACCCCTTTTCTGCTCTTGAATGTCGATATTTCATGAGGTCAATCAGAGTAGACTCTTCATTGGGTTCAAAGTTTCCCGCCTAAGGTGGTAAGGTGGGGTTTGCCGTCAGACCTGTGGGGGGGGGGGGGGGTAGTTTGTGCGATAGACTCATTTGTTCTGCAGAGAAGGGAGACTGGTGTTTTGGAATGGAAAGGAGAAAACAGGACAGAGTAACACAGCGGATATCGCATTAAAAAAAAAAGAAACAAAAAAAGAAAATTGTTACGACGTAGTTAATGCAGCAGGCGTGTGTTGCTGCCGCCTTAACTGAAAAGTGCTGCGGGAAACCCTGCAGTTAGAATCACTGTTGACTCAGAACGCTGTTTGTTTTTGATCAAGCACAATTTTTTTTTTAAACATTTTCCGATATTACATTTTGGGGAAATTGTTTCATTATTGGGTGCGACAAGGAGCCCAAACATTTTTCTATTCTCAGAGGCCAGGGATAAGGTCAAAGTCCCGTCCGGAGTTATTGTCACCTCTGCCTTGTTTTGAGCCAGCAGAAACCCTGTTGTGGGCTATGTCTTTGTAGGTACATTTCAATCTTTTTTCTTGCGATCTGAATTCCTTTTGGAATTTAACATTTTAGGTATTTTCGAAGTTGACAGCATTCCTCAACCAGTAATAAAGCCTCTTGCAGGACTTGTGGTGCAGCTGAAAAGTTGACAAGGTCATCAATGTAGAGTAGGCCTTTCAGCTCTGGTACGTAGTGAAGCCAAGAGATGCAGACTGGTCTAGTGCCAGTGCCAGATCGTTTATGTTTATCTTAGATAGTGTTGGACTTAGATTACATCCTTGACCTACTCGCGGCCTTGAGTGAGGTATTCAGTTCTTTTGTTTCCAATTATCACAGCACATTTATTATTAGTATAGTATAAATCTTATTGTATAAAGTATAATGATAAAAAAATAGCATATATATATATATATATATATATACTCGTTCTCTCTTTCTCTCTCTCTTCCAACCACTGGGTTATTTTTGTTTAGTTTTTCGTTTGTCATCTGTTTCATTTGGACTGAGATTCTGCATCAATATGAGTAAGTAGGCTCCTAATGTCCAGTGTGGTGCAGCTAATTGCTAACTTGCAGTTTTGCCGCAATCCTTTTCTCTCTCTCACTCTCTCTCCCCCCTCCCTCATTCTCGTTTTTTTCTTCTCTCTCACACACAACCAATCCAAACACACACACACACACATTTCACTAGTTCAGTTCAGTTGAAGCTGACAGTGATGGGGATGAGGGTGATGATGATGCTGAAGCTGGTGATGAGGAAGATGACACTGCACTGTGTCTAGAACTTCACGACAATCCAACGTGTTTCAGGAAGAGGGTGCACGGGAGAGAGGCAGGGAGGCAGAGAGATGCAAAGAGAGAGAAATACAGAGACGGATACAGAGAGAAAGAGAAGCGGTAGTTATTTTATCCAGGCCTGTCATGGACTTACCACTCCTCTTAATCTTTGTTCTGCGAGTGGGTGCGTGCGTGAGTGTGTCATGTACTGTAAATGAAAAGTGTCTCTCTCTCGCTCTCTCTCTCTCTCTCTCTCTCTCTCTCTCTCTCTCTCTCTCTCTCTCTCTCTCCAGCCATGGTGAGGAAGAAGAACCCCCCGTTGAGGAGTGTGGGAGGAGAGGAGGAGAGCCTGGGTGGAGGAGGAGGCGGCGAGGAGGAGGAGGAGGGCGAGGCGCTGGCGGCCGAGGCCACGGGGCCGGAGGGGGAGGAGCTCGGGGACGGGAGCCGGGCGGGGAAGCGCCGGCGGACGTCCGAGCGTGGCCACGCCCACCTCCCTGCCCCGGAGCCCGACGACCCGCCCCGCCACGCGCTCCCGCGCCGAGGGGGGGGAGGCGGGAGGGGCGTGGTGGCGACGGGCGCGGTCAACAGGGCGGGCTCCGACTACCACGGCAACCACAGGACAGGAGGCGGCGCTCTGGGCGACGTGACGGACTGCGAGCGCTCCCCTCCTCCCCCCGGGTCAGAACCAGAGGAGGCCGGCCCGGGGGGAGGAGGGGGGGTCATCGTGCTCCAGGGTTGCCCCAGCAACGGGGAGGAGAGGGGTAGGAGTCCCGGAGGGGAGGCAGAGCTGGGGGAGGGGCTAGCCCCGCTCCACCCCCTCCACCCTCACCGGACCAATCAGGAGACGGTCAGCCCCACGGGGGCGGAGCTGGGCTCGGCCACGCCCCCGTCCCCCAAGCTCCAGGACTTTAAGTGCAACGTCTGCGGCTACGGTTACTACGGCAACGACCCCGCCGACCTCATCAAGCACTTCCGGAAGTACCACCTGGGTCTCCACAACCGCACGCGTCAGGACGCCACGCTGGACTCTCGGATCCTGGCCATGCATAACATGGCCGCCCTCTCGCCCCCCCCCTCCCTGCTGGGGGGCTGGGGAGACCGCCCCCCCACCGCCCCCCCCAGCGCCACCCAGCCCGACATCGGGGCCTCGCGGCCGGCGCTGCTCAACGGGACGTATGATGTGCAGGTACGCACACACACACCTGTACACACACACCTGTACACAAACACACACACACCTGTACACACACACACACACCTGTACACACACACTTGTACACACACACACCTGCACACACATACACACCTGTACACACATTCACCTGTACACACACACACGCACACACTTGTACACACACACACCTGTACACACACACACACCTGTACACACACACACACACACACCTGTACACACACACACACCTGTACACACACACACCTGTACACACATACCAGAATGTACAGGTATACACGCACCTACTGGCGGACAGGTACACACACATCATTTTGAATACATCACACCCTCAGTCAGTCCCTGCATGAGTCCTTGGTCCATAACGACATAACTGCTCGTTCATGAGGTGACTGCGTTGCAGCTCTGAGCTGAAAGAACATTTGGGTTTCTGACTGTAATAATGTAGCCACGCAGCCAAAGTACGAAGGGCTTGTAGTATATAACTCTAAACTACTTACTGTTTACAGCGGTACACTGCGAAATGTAAGTACTGTATGCAACGAAATATAATTAAGTATGGAATTTAAAGCGCTAGTGAGTGTAATATTTGTGAGTTAATTGTTAATTGATGGTTAATATCCTGTGTTTTGATCCTTTGTACTTGGTTAGAATCACAGCTTGTAAAACTGTTCCTCATCTGTGATAGTTATTGGTGTTCTCAAGCTGCAAGTCGTTTGTCAAAAGGCTCAAACCGTTTAGCCGAGTTTAGTGTGCGAGTGTTTGAGTGAGTGTGTGTCTGTGCGTGTGTGTGTGTCTATGAATGTGTGTGTGTGTGTATGTGTGTGTGTGGAACTGAAGGTTTATAGCAGAAGAGTTGGACAGGAGCCAGACATGGAAGCCTCGTGTTCAGAAGCTCAGCTACACTTTACATGAAGGGCAGACTGAGAGAGAGACAGAGGGAAGAACAGAGAGAGAGAGATGGAGGGATGAGGAGAAAATGTTAACCAATGAGAACAATTAGGCATCTGAAAACTGTGTTTGAATAAGAACATACCTCCCTCAAGGCTGCAAGGCTGGATATGACACCATTGAAACATAGGCAACAATTTACAGTGATGTTACATTCACCACCATGTAACGGCGAAGCAACACTTTACATTAAGGTTGCATTAACCACCACTACATAGTACAGCATTTAGAGAGGGAAGGGAGAGGAAGGAGAGGAAAGTAGGGGAGAGGAAAGAAAAGAAAGGAAGGAGAGGAGAGAAGAGGAGAGGAGAGGAGAGGAGAGAAGGGGAGAGGAGAGGAAGGAGAGGAGAGAAGGGGAGAGGAGAGGAGGGGAGAGGAAGGAGAGGAGAGGAGGGGAGAGTAGGAGAGAAGAGGAACGTAGAGGAGAGGAAGGAGAGTTGCCAGTAATTCTGTACCAAGGCCCGGTACATTCTCCTCCAGAGCCTCAGCTCTGCCTCTCGGACCAGTCTCTGTGGGGCAGATGGTGTCACCTAGGCAACCCCAGTAACCCCTGCCCCCTCCCCCCATCTAGGAGCATTACCGGCAGAAAGGCAGAAAAAGAAAGTGTTCCCTCCCCTGGTGGAATTTTCCATGCAGTAATTCGCTAGGCTGTCTCATTAGCCAATGGGAGGGGAGGAAAAAGAGTGCAGGGGCTGTACAGGGAGCCAATACAAACATAGCGGGGGCGGGGTCCAAACCAGAAGTAATGGCCAGATGTCCCACACCATTATCTCAACTACTCTCTACCACCCTCTGTCTCTCTCTCTTTAACTCTGTCTCTGTCTCTTTACCTCTCTCTCTTTCTTCACATCTGTTTCTCTCTACCTCTCTGTCTCTCTCTCTCTTTACCTCTCTGTCTCTCGCTTTACCTCTCTCTTTACCTCTCTGTCTCTCTCTTTACCTCTCTCTTTACCTCTCTGTCTCTCTCTTTACCTCTCTCTCTTTACCTCTCTGTCTCTCTCTCTCTTTACCTCTCTGCGTCTCTCTCTCTTTACCTCTCTGTGTCTCTCTGTCTACCTCTGTCTCTCTCTTTACCTCTCTTTACCTCTCTCTCTTTACCTCTCTGTTTCTCTCTTTACATCTCTTTCTTTACCTCTCTGTCTCTCTCTATACCTCTGTCTCTCTCTTTACCTCTCTGTCTCTTTACCTCTCTCTCTTTACTTCTCTGTCTCTCATTACCTCTGTTTCTCTCTCTCTTTACCTCTCTGTCTCTCTCTACCTCTCTCTCTCTTTGCATCTATGTTTCTCTCTCTCTTTACCTCTCTGTTCTCTCTCTACCTCTCTCTGTCTCTCTTTACCCCTGTCTCTGTCTCTACCTCTCTTTACCTCTCTCTGTTTCTCTACCTCTCTCTCTTTACCTCTCTGTCTCTCTCTCAACCTCTCTCTCTTTACCTCTCTCTCTTTACCTCTCTCTCTCTCTTTACCTCTCTCTCTCTCTCTCTTTACCTCTCTCTCTCTCTCTCTCTCTCTCTCTCTCTCTCTCTCTCTCTACCTCTCTCTGTCTCTCTCTACCTCTCTGTCTCTCTCACTTTACCTCTCTGTCTCTCTCTCAACCTCTCTCTGTCTCTCTCTCTACCTCTCTCTGTCTCTCTCGTCTGTGGAGCGTGCACATGCCACCTCTAACGTTAGCACAGCAGAATAGTGGAGCGCTCAATGTCAGAAACACACACACACACACACAAACACTACACACATCTACACTTTCATCCACAGAAATACACACACAGCCACATCCAAACCCCACCAGCTTCTATACACAAACAACCCTGTGCTCTGCCTGGATAAAAATAAATCATATTTATTTAAATGTTCTCATTTCATACGCAACTTGATGTAACCGGCCGTAACAGCCAGACATATAATAATATAATATAGTATAATATAATATAATAATGGTTAGGAGTGTCTGGTGTGGTCCAGCTGACATCATCACGGCTTGGAACCTTCTGGTCTAGTAATTCTCCACAACCTCTCACAATGAACTGACCAACTCCTGTCTGTCTGTCTACCTGTCTGCCTTTCTCCATGCCTCACTCGGCCTCACACGCTGTCTGTCTGTATGTCTGCCTTTATCCCTGCCTCACTGTGTGCCTCACTACCTGTCTGTCTGTCTACCTCTACATATACCTGTCTGTCTGTTTGTCTGTCTGCTTTTATGTCTTCCTGTCTGTCTACATGTCTGCCTGCCTTTCTGTCTACCGGTCTGTCTCTTTCCTTGCCTCTCTCCCTGTCTGTCTGTCTGTCTGTCTGTCTGTCTGTCTATCTACCTGTCTGTCTACTAATCTGTCTGTTCACATGTCTTGTCTCCATACCTATCTGTATTTCCTTTACCTCTACCTCTGTATCTCTATTACTGTATGTCTGCCTGTCTGTGTATTTACCTACCTGTCTGCCTACCTTTCTGCCTACCTGCCTCTCTCCAGGTCTGTCTGCCTGTCTACATGTCTGACTGTCTACCTGTCTGCCTATCTGCTTACCTACCTGTCTGTCTGTCTGTGTGCAGGTGATGCTGGGAGGAACTCTGATAGGCATCGGTCGTAAGACTCCCGACTGCCAAGGAAACACCAAGTACTTCCGCTGCAAGTTCTGCAACTTCACCTACATGGCCAGCTCCCCCCACGACCTGGAGCAGCACTTCCTCTCCTCACACCCCAACAAGATGAAGACCATGCCCCCTCCAGCCTCAAGCCACGCCCCCGGCGACAAGCCCTCCAACGAGAGCCGCAAGGGGAACTGCGTCCTGCGAGGAGGCGTGGCCTCCGAAGGGCCGGAGTCTGGGAAGCTGGCCGCCCGCGTGGCGGTGAGGGCGGACGACGATTCGCTGGCCGGGTATTCCGTCCCCATCCGCTCCTCCTCCGCTGCTGATTCGCCGGGCTGGGAGGGCGGGACGGAGCCCGGAGCGGCGGCGGCGTATTACTGGTGCAAATACTGCAGCTTCAGCTGCGAGGCGAGCGGACCGCAGCGCCTGCTGGATCACCACGAGCAGAGACACTCCCAGACCAGCGGGGGCGCCGTGGGGGCGGAGGGCGCAGACCCGCGAGACCCGAGAAGCAGAGAGACGGAGCGCGACGCGGAGAGAGACCCGCCCGGCAGCAACGAGGGACGCAGGAAAGACAAGGGAGGAGGAGGGGGAGGCGAGACGGCCGAGACGGTCGTCACCAGCTACAACTGCCAGTTCTGCGACTTCCGCTACTCCATGACTCACCGCTCCGAGGTGATCGTGGTGGCGCCGCTGCTGCGCCACTACCAGAAGGCCCACGCCATCCACCGGTGCACCATCAAGCACTGCCCCTTCTGCCCCAGGGGCCTCTGCTCCCCCGACAGCCACCTGGGGGAGATCTCCTACCCCTTCGCCTGCCGCAAGCTCTCCTGCCCCCCCTGCTCCCTCCTCCTGCCCCCCGGGGCCCCCCCGGCGCCTCCCTCCCCTCCCAGTGCTGTCAGGCACCTGTGCGACCTTTGCCCCTTTGTGACGTCCGACATCGACATCCTCCTGGCGCACTACGACGCCAGCCACGCCCAGCTCCCGGGCGGCGCCCCGGACGTCAAACCCGAGGCGGGGGAGGCGAGGGGGGAGAACGCCTGCACCAAGTGCCACTTCATCACGGATGTGGAGGAGGAGATCTTCAGACACTACAGGTGAGGAGAACGTGCGCGTGGAACATGAGAGGAGCCGTTTGGAGGGCGGGGAAACGGCGGTTCGCAACCGGAGGACGTCCGTTTAGAACAGGGGGGAACACGTGCTTGGAACAGGAGAACACATGTTTAGAATAGGAGGACATCTGTTTAGAGCAGGAGAACACGCTTAGAACAGGAGACCTCGTGTTTGAAGCGGAGAACGTCTGCTTGGAACAGGAGAACATGTTTAGGTAGTAGAGCAACGGCTCCTGAGGGGCTGGGGAGCACTTGAGAACGTTTGTTTGGAACAATATCAAATGTGTTCAGAACGATAGAAAGTCTGTTTTGGATAGGAGAGATGAAGAGATCGTGTAGTTTGGACAATTGTACGTCTGGTTAGAACCGGAGAACATCTCTTTGGAATAATGTCTGTTTAGAACAGTAGAATGTTAGAACACGGAAATGGAATCATAAAACCACAGGGAAACAGTAAAGCACACGGAATATTACCCCGAAACATCTTGAAGTCGATTTTTTGAACATTCGAATATTCGATTAGGTCAGCTGAACCAATTTTGTCTGACATTAATTTTTTTACATACAGTAGGTGTCTATTATAGTTCTCAAACATATTTGTCCAACAAAGTTGTTTAACAGAGTTGTCTGTCATAGTTGTCTAACATCCTTGTCTAACATAGTCGGGTAACATAGTCGTCAAACATAGTTGTTTAACATATTTATTTTTTCATAGTTGCGTTGTCCTAGTTGTCTAACATGGATGTGCAACATGCTTGTGTGTATTGTTTGTAGTCTCCGTCGTGGTAATGAGTCAACAACACTGACAGTATTAGGCTGTGATGTGGAGTAAGTGAAGGCAGACAGCACTAATAGAACACAGATGCTCCTCAGCTTCATATACTCTGTCACAACATTCAGACAACCAGCCCTCTCCTGTCTGTGTGTGTGTTAGAAGGAGTGCTGTAGCTATGGAAAATCCCTCTTCGGTAGCCTGTTTCATAAACACTGCCTCAGACTCAGTAGCCCTCTCTCTCTCTCTCTCTCTCTCTCTCTCTCAACCCACCCTCGCTCTCCTACTCTCTGTCTATCTGACTCTCTCTCTCTTTCTCTCTCTCGCTTTCTATCTCGCCCTCTCTCTTTCTTGCCCTCTATCTGTCTTCCTCTCTCCCTCTCTCCTTCTCTTTACCTTCCTCTCTCTCTCTCTCTCTCTCTCTCTCTCTCTCTCTCTCTCTCTCTCTCTCTCTCTCTCTCTTTCTCTTACCTCCACATAAGTTATCATTTACCAGGGTTTTCCTGTTCTGTTTCTGGAGTGTGTGACTGCCCACACGGTGTATGTGGAGTGTGTGTGTAGGTATGGATGTATACGGGTATGTATGTGGGGGGGTGTGGAGCGTGTGTGTGTGTAGAGGGGGGGGGGGGGGGGGGATAGAAAGGAGAGTGAAAGTAGATTGAAGTGACAAACCAGTCTGAGAAAATGAGTTTTAGTATGATGTTGTTGTTTTCTTGCAGATGCTAGTGGAGCTGAACGTGACTAGAGTACAACTCTCCTTTCCCCTCCTCTCCTCATCTCCTCCTCTCATCTCCCTCCTCTCCTCTTCCCTCTCTCCTCTCCTCCTCTCCTCTTCCCCCTCCCTCCCTCCCTTGTTCCTCACCTCTCTTCTCCCTCCCCCTTTCCTCACCTCTCCTCTCTTTCCTCAATACAGGAAAACAGCTCTTTATTGATTTGGAGCTGAGATCTGGTTGATTCCTCAGTGTGTGCTGTGCCAGTGGCGGGGCAGAGTGGCCCTCATTTGTCTTTTATGAAATGAAACTCCCTTAGCTATGTGCTGTTGGAAGGGCTTAATACAGCACTCTACACACAGCAGCTTAGCAAGTGCGTGCGTGCGTGTGTGAGTCTGGTTGTGTGCGTGTTAGTATTTGTATGTGCGTGTTGGTGTGCGTGTGTGAGTGAGTGTGGGGGTGTGTGTGCGTGTGTGCGTGTGAGCATTAAGTGAATCACCAAAGTCTGACAGACAAAACTCCAGACTCCCATTCTGACATCAGACAGGAAATGAAACAAGCATGACTGCTCCTCTTTCCGCTGGTCTCCTCATTTTCTCCCTGGTCTCTCTCTATGGTCTCTCGGGTGTCTCTTGTCTTGTCTCCCTCTCTGGGCTTTCTGGTCTCTCTCAGACGTCTCTGGTCTCACTGGCGAACACCTTGGGCTACCGATGGTGGTCTCCATATGTTGAGTCTAGATCTCCCTCTTATACAACTCAGAAACAACAGTGACCTTCAGACCACTCGGGGAATGGACACAATCAAATCATTACATTATTCTCTAAAGTTTTAATGAAGTACAGCATATATCAATAGTTTGTCTAATGCTGTTGTTTGCAATTGTTTCCCAATGAATACAGATGCAGCTCTGCCAGGAACCTTGGTGCATTTTTATTCATTCATCTGTATTTTTCTTTAAGCAAAATGTCAATTTTTAGATAATTAATTTTAATTAAAATAATTACTGGTTGTTAAATACGGCACCAATGGTTTCCCCAGACATATCTTATATATTTTCATAGATTTCTATTATCTCCCTTTTTTTCTCCCACACACATATATTGATGTTATGAAGCTGTGTGTTTCTGCCAGTGTGTGTCTGTGCGTGTGTTTGTTAAAGAGGTCTGTGTTCACCGTATCTTAGGATTCACATGTTTTTGTTATTTAGTTTTTCCTTTTCTTTTTGCCCGATACAGAGAACTGTGTTTATATCTCTAGAAACTGTTTCTTGAGAAATCCTATTTTTCAAATGTGCTTAGACACTCAATTTCTATGCTCAGGAGGGTCTTTTCTGGGTTCCATCAGAGAGGAGCGGGAAGAAGCTGTTAGTGAGAAACTTTGTAACAGGATAATGTGTGTGTGTGTTCGTATGTTTGTGTGTGCATGTGTTTATGTGTTTACTTGTGCGTGTGTGTACCTGCGTGAAGGTTCATGGTTAAATGTGCGTGCGTGTGCATGCGTTTTCACGTGTACATGCGAGTGCATGCGTGTGTGTACGTGCGCGCGTGTGTGTACGTGAGTGTGGTGTGTGTGTGTGTGTGAAGCCAGAAGCACCCTTCTCAGGTTGCAGTTGAGTCCATTTGTTCTCATAAAGCTGTAATTGAGTTTGTATGTAGCTACCTCTCTGTCTGCACTGCAGTATACTGAGCAGAAAGACTGTGTGTGTGTGTGTGTGTGTGTGTGTGTGTGTGTGTGTGTGTGTGTGAGAAAGGGGCCGCTGCTTCTGTGTTCAGCGTCTGGAAACAGTTTGAAGAGCAGACAGACACACACACACACACACACACCTTATCACACGCTCACACCAGAACAGAGATGCAGTAGTGCTTGTCATGATCCCGTTCAGACCGGTAGGGAAGACATGTTGAACCTGAACTGCTTCATGCACCAGCAGGGCGAGGGTGACCACCAGCTGGGTTATTAACATGCATTAGCTGAGCAGCTCTGTCTCAAACTGATATTTCAGTGTGTGTGTGTGTGCGTGCGTGTGTTTGAGTGTGTGCGTGTGTATGTGTGTTTGGTCAGGATATCAGATTAGACAGAGGCACCTTCTGCTCTATGTAACAATGTATGTATTCATGGTGTGGCTGTGTGCGTGTGTCTGTGTGTGTGTGTGTGTGTGTGTGTGTGTGTAGGTATTTCTGTAAGGCGGGCTGGGTACATTCGACATTTAGCAGATGGTTTTATGCAAATACAAAGATTAGATAGATATATGCATGTAGAAAGTCCAGTAGAAAATCAAGAATCAGAAGGAACATAGTTTTAACAGTCTTACAGTGGTCCGAATAATGCCACCGTTTGTATTTACCAGGCACAGTGCAAAGTAACTTTAGCTACCAGGCACGGTTCAGCAATGATAGCATCAACAGCAGAGCAACAACAATGCAATTTTCAAGTACAATATAGTGATGTTATTCACATGTGAAGGTGTATATTTCATCATTGCTCTCTACTCACCTACCACTGTCTCCTCCCTCCACCCCCCATCCCCCCCCCCGCCTCACCAGGCGTGTCCACGGGTGTTATCGATGTCGCCGTTGCACCTTCACCGCCCCGGACAGCGCCGCCCTGCTGGAGCACTTCAACTCCGCCCACTGCCGAGACTCCGCCCCCAGCCCCGCCTCCCTGGCGGCCCCCACCAATGGCTGCTCGGCGCCCTCCACGCTGAGCATCAAGGAGGAGAGCAAGGGCGACCTGCGCCTCTGCAGCCCGCTGCCCCCCGAGAGGGCGGCGGAGGGCGGGGGAGGGGAGGGCCTGGGCGCGGTGAAGAGCGAGGCCCTGGACGAGAAGGAGGTCCTGAGAGGCGGGGGCTGGCTGCTGGAGGCCAGGGGGGGCGGAGGAGCGAGGGGGGACAAGGGGGGAGAAGGCGACCAGGTGCACAGCCTCCTGTGGCTGCCCAAGTTGGGGGCGGGGCTCGGGGCGGGGAGGGGCTCCGGGTCGGGGGAGGGGCTCCGCGGAAGCCCCACCCTCTTCCCCCAGGGTGCACTTGGCCTGCTCAACGCCGTGGCAGCCAATACGGAGCCAGCGCAGCAGAGGAAGGGTGTGGCCAGTGTGTCGGGGGCGGGACTTGCGTTCGGGCTGGCGTGTGATTCCAAGGCGTTCCTCCAGGGGGTGCCAGAGAAGACGAGCCAGCAGAACCAGACCTACTCTGCAGAGAGCAAGACCACCAAGGAGGAGTCCCAGTCACTGCTACGGGTAAGCACGTTCCTCCTTGTTCTTTACCTCACCTCCCATCCCCTTAGCTGATGTCCTACCTCCTTAGTTCACTTCCTAGCTCTTGACCTCACCTCCCAATCTTTATCTCACCTCCTAACTCCTTATCTCACATCCTGCCTCCTTACCTCATCTTCTTACCTCACCTCCTAATGTCTTACCTTGCCTCCTTACCTCCCCTCATATCTCCTTACCTCACCTGCTAACTCCTTACCTCCCCTCTAAAATCCTATACTCTAATCCAAAACCCTTCACTTCTACTCTGGACACAAACACACACTCATCCTTACATATGCACACACACGCACACATGCGATTGTGTCCAGCACCAGTACATCAACAGACAGCAGGTAAGACTTTAGGGGATGAATGAGTCAGGATGGGTATGTGTGTCAGTGTGAATGTGTGTTTCAGTATTTGTGTGTGTTCGTGTGTGTGTGTGTTCCATTAGTCCCAGCATCACTGATTTGGTCTCTTTTCCACAACTGTGACATCATATCCTGTTCCTACGCGTATGCTACCAAGGAGCTGGCTCCAAACCCAATGATTCTCTCACTTCCTGCTTAAACAGCCACCCAGAATGCATCACTGTCTGATAGAACCAATTGGTTAAAAGATATTTGGATTCTGATTCCTAACTGGCTTGAGGACGAGCTTTAGGAACAATCAATCTGAGTGTGTAAGTGAGAGTGTATCTGAGAGTGTGTGAGCGTGTGTGTGTGCGTGTAAGTGTGTGTGTAGTCAAGGTTATCTTCTCAGACATTGGCAGACTGAGGCTTGGGGTGTGGCACTGGAGTGTGGTTTAGCCATTATCTGAGGCGTGTCAGTGTGTGTGTGTGTGTGCGTGTGTGTGTGAGTGTGTGTGTGTGTGTGTGTGTCAGGGCGTGGGTGTTTTAGATTATGTTCTAACCTTAAGGAAATGTTGAATGGTTTAAGGGGCCGTCGGCAGGGAGGCATATAGGGCAGAACTCACAACAATATTTTAACTGTTACCATGACGGTGACTCATTATGGGCTGGGCTAGGGAGGGGCCCCTGTCACTCCTCTGTCTCTCTCTCTCTCTCTCTCTCTCGGTCTCTCTCTCCCTCTCTCTCTCTCTCTGTCTCTCTCTCTCTTTCTCTGTCTCTCTCTCTCTCTCTCTGTCTCTCTCTCTCTGTCTCTTTCTCTCACACACACACACAAACTGTCTCACACCGACACACTCTCTCTCACACACACACACAGTCTCAGACATGAACATAAGCATGCACACACACATATTGTCCACATGCACAAACACACACACACAGACACACACACACACACACTAGCACACATTTTCTCTCATATACACATTCAGTATGCACACACTCTCACTCACACAACCAGATCCGCACGCACACACACACTCTCTCACACACACATTTTCTCATACACTTTCTCTCTCACACATGCACACACATTCTGTCTCTCTCATACGCAGACACACACTGTCCCTCTCACACACACACACACACACACACACTCTCTCACGCACACACACACACACTTTATCTCACACATACATATGCACACACACACATGCGGGGTTAGCATTGTGAAGCGCTAGCAGGTTGAGGTGCTAGCAGGCTAACTGTGGTTCCACACTGGTTAAGCCCACCACACTCAAGTCTGTGAGGTAAGCCAGTTGGTGGATTTTGTCTCAGTTTGGCGAGGGTGTGGAAGGTTATTCATTCATGAAGAACAATTTTGGAGCGTGTGTGTTTGTGTGTGTTTGTGTGTGTGTGAGTCCATCTGCTTCTTTATTAGACTCTAGATTCCCAGTTTGATGAGGACACGCGCGCACACACACATGCTGCTGTTACTGTTTTTATGTACTGTGTAGAAATGTGTTTTTCAAGTGGTGTGGGAGCGTGTATGTATGTGTACGTGTGTGTGCTTGTGTGTGTGTATCTGTGTGTGCTTGTGTGTGGACGTAAGTGTTTGTTTGTTTGTGTGTTTGTGTGTGTCGGGGGACCGGAGCTACTGCAGTGGCCTCATCTAATGATCCTACAGAGGGTTGGAATGATGGGGGTGCAATAAAGCAATGAACTAGAAGATGGGGAGGGAGAGGGACCAAATAGTGAGGGGTAGAGGAGGGAGAGAAGGGAGGAGGCAGGGGGTAGAGAGAGGATGGAGGAGGTAGGGGGAGGTAGAGAGAGGATGGAGGAGGTAGAGAGAGGATGGAGGGGAGGAGGTAGAGAGAGGATGGAGGAGGTAGAGAGAGGATGGAGGGGGAGGTAGAGAGAGGATGGAGGAGGTAGGGGGAGGTGAGAGAGGAAGGAGGAGATAAGGGGAGGTCGAGAGAGGATGGAGGAGATAAGGGGAGGTCGAGAGAGGATGGAGGAGGTAGGGGGAGGTAGAGAGAGGATGGAGGATGTAGGGGGAGGTAGAGAGAGGATGGAGGAGGTAGGGGGGAGGTAGAGAGAGGATGGAGGAGGTAGGGGGAGGTAGAGGGAGGATGGAGGAGGTAGGGGGAGGTAGAGGGGATGGAGGAGGTAGGGGGGAGGTAGAGAGAGGATGGAGGAGGTAGGGGGAGGTAGAGGGAGGATGGAGGAGGTAGGGGGACGTAGAGAGAGGATGGAGGAGGTAGGGAGAGGTAGAGGGGATGGAGGTAGGGGGAGGTCGAGAGAGGATTGGGGGGAGGAGGAGGGGGGTAAAGAGAGAGGGGGTGAGAAGGAAAGTCTGCTGTCTTGCTTGGCTCAGCACAGTTTGCTCTGCTGGTAGCTTGTCACCAAAGTCCCAGATTGACTCTGCTGTCTGGGGCACCTCTGCTTTGCTTTTATGAATGTGTGTGTGTGTTGAAGGTGTTTGTTTGTGTGTCGTGTATGTTTGTCTGTGTGTTTATGATTTGGGTGTAACTGTGTGTGAAGTGTTTGTTTGTGTATTCATAGACAGGAAGTAGAAGACTTTGACAAGTTGAATTCCTCAAGGAAGTGTTATATTTTACATGGAGGGATGTAGAGTGTGTGTGTTATGTGTGTGTGTGTGTGTGTGTGTGTGTGGGGGGGTGCGGGTGTTTGTACTTTGGACATAGATTGAAACAGACACAAACACCTAACATACACACACCTAACATACACACACACACAAAGACACGCGCACACACACAACATCCAGAGTAAGCCATCTCAACCCTCTCCAGGACACCAGTGTTTATTTTAGTCTGATGGGAAATGAGCCTGACCAGGCCTGACCAGGCCTGGTGTGTGTGTGTGTGTGTCTCTGAGGTTTGGGTTTGGGTGTGTGATGTATCAGGGTGTGTTATAGAGTTTAGTGTCTAAGATGTTTGCTGAGGGGGTGTAAGTGTGTGAAGTATCAGTGTGTGTGTGTGGATGAGGTGAGTGCGTGTAGGTTAGTGCATGTGTGTGTCTCTGAGGTTTGGGCTTGGGTGTGTGTGATGTGTCAGGGTGTGTTAGAAAGTTTAGTGTCTAAGATGTTTGCTGAGGGGGTGTAAGTGTGTGAAGTAGGTGTGTGTGTGTGTAGTCTCGATGGTGGTGGAATGGAAACGTTGCGTAGCTGTTCTCAGTCTGCTCTGAAACAGCCAGCCTGTGTCCTCCTCTGACCGGTCACATGACCAGTCACATGACCAGTAACATGACCAGTGAATGTTCCAGACCACCCACCCCCCCCCCCCCCACCACCACCACACACACATACACTCCTGGCAGGTTGAGAGGGGAGGAGGATATGAGGTGGGAGGAGAGGGGGGGGGGTGGGTGGAGAGGAAGAGAGAAAAAAGGAGAGGAGTGGTGGGGGAGAGGAGAGGAAGTGGCAGGAAGAGAGAGAGAAAAGAGGAGAGTAGTGGAGGGGAAAGGAGGGGAGGGGAGGAGAAGAGGGGAACCAAATGGAAACTAAAGGAGAGACAAGAAGAGGAGATGATTCTGTGCTGGTCACGATGACCTCACCAGCCCCCTGCGTCATGTAGTCATGACGACCAAGTCCTCAGCGGTTGTCGAGCCGACTGACGGCTCGTCACCATCGATACCACCACGTCATTGTGACGACATGAAAGCCCTGCTTCGACTCACCTCAGAGGATCCACCCCTTCCTCTCATGACAACCAATCCTGGCAGCTGGTTCTAATAACTGTCTCGCAAACAGGAAGTGAGTTATCCACAAACATGAAGTTTATTCGTGGGAATGTGACTTGGGCTTCTGAGCATCTGCAATTAGGAGGAATGGAGAAAGGAGGAGGGATGGAAAGGGGAGAAGGGAAGAGTGAGGCAGGAGGGATGGAGTGAGTAGGAGGGGTGGAGTGGGGGAGTGGGGATGGAGAGAAGGAGGAGAAGAGTTAGAGGTAGTTTCCTGCCTTTAGTGTTATCGACCTGACAACCACATTACCACCTCTCTCTCTCGCTCTCTTTCTCTCTCTCTGTCTTTCTCTCCCTCTCACTCTCTCTCTTTCTCTCCCTCTCACTCTCTCTCCTTTTCTCTCTCTCTCTCTCTCCCTCTCTCTCTCTCTCTCTCTCTCTCTCTCTCTCTCTCTCTCCTTCTCTCTTTCTCTCTTTCTCTCTCCTCTCTCTCTCTCTCTCTCTCTCTCTCTCTCTCTCTCTCTCTCTCTCTCTCTCTCTCTCGCTCTCGCTCTCGCTCTCTCTCCACCTGGCCTTTGTCTGTGTGAGTGTGTGGGTCTGTGAATGTGTGTGTGATCCGACTGTGTGTGAGCATGTGTGCTTGTGTGTGTGTGTGTGTGTGTGTGTGTGTGTGACAGGAGCCTCCTTGCGTGTAGAAGGCTCATTGTGCTCTGGGCCCCGGCTGCAACATCTGGTCTCCATATTGGATCCATGTGTTACTGCTGCTCTGCTACAACCAGCGGAGGGAGAGAGGGAGAGACAGAGGGAGGGAGGGAGAGACACAGAGAGAAAGAGAGAGAGAGAGAGAGGGAGAGGGAGAGAGAGAGAGAGAGAGAGGGTTACTCTCAGGGCTGACAGACAGCACCTTCCTTGATTAGGGAGCAATTGGCCCAGATTAGACAGGCTTGGACCCTGACCCTAACTCATATGGACCTCCCTGACTCACACACACGCACACACACTGCAGTAGTATTTCTACTATCAGATGGTAGCTATTTGTCCTCCTCATCATTCCAGTCTTAATAGTTCTGGACAAACAAGCAACTCTGAAGACAAGACCTCTTTGATCACCACTCACACACACACACACATTCAAACACATGCAGATACATACCTACACCCACACACAGGTAAACATGCACACACACACACACACACACACTCACACACTTTAACTCTCACACACACACACACACACACTCACTCTCACATACAGTTAAACAAATGCATACACACACACACACACACACACACTACGGCATACATTCACCCTGTCTCATACACACAGAGTTTAGGCAGCACCAATAAACTTTGCCTCAATGGTTCATATCACACATATATTAGAAATGTATGTGAAACCGGATACGTTATTTGGATTTGCACCTATAATGCTTTGTAAACAGATATTTCTTCCATCCAAAGTTGCTCGTATGAATTCATATTCAAATTCGGGCGATTTGATCATTTTTCCTTCAATGTCAGATTTGTGGTGAAACACAAATAGTTGCAGGGGTCTCTTTGGTGCCAGATTGTGTTTGTGCATCTGCACCCAGACTGACACATCTCCAGCCCCAGCTTGAGGGTGGTCCCATAACCACACGCATGGTGGTTGGATCTCCGACTCCTCCTGGCCACGTGTGGAAGTGTCCTTGAGCGAGACCCAGAAGCCCAAGCTGCTCTCCGTGGCCAGCCCAGCACCCTGCACGGCAGCTGCAGCGCCAACGGTGTCGAGAGCGTGCGTGGGAATGGGGGAACGAGAGGCAACTTCACAGCACTTTGGGCTTACCGCTTGGTGCCGCTAAAATGCGCTATATGAATGTAGTCCGTGTAGCATTAGTTTACCATTTACCGAATGCACCGCGGCTTGATTATGCGGAGTGCTTGTATGCTGTCTGTGGTGCTCATGGCCAGCCTTGATACGGAAAGCGAGTATTCAAATCAAGAAAGTTGTCTTACTTTTCCTACAATCGTTTGCTCCTCTCCCCTCACAGGCGTGCAATCAGTGGAGCCAGTCCGGTAGCCTATAAAGGGGTATACAGGCATTTGAAGGACCAGACGCAAGTACCTCCATGAGAAGGCCAGACCAAAGCTCACTCTGAAATGACAGGGTCTTTAGCTTTCATGCGCAGTCTCTCATGTGGGACGTTTTGATCTCCCTCGTTACAGTTCAGTATACTGGTTAGTTCACCTTGGTCTTGCATTGCTGGTAAACCCTACGGTCCTATTTTAGTAAACAGGAAAAGATGAGAAAAACAATACTGAGTTATTTCAGTAGGTCATTACATTTTTATAAGTCTTACATTTGTCAATAAAAAGACAATTTGTCTTTTATCTAGAAAATTGTCACAAAACACAATAAGAATGACTCTCTGCTCACCCTATATGTGTTTTTGTGTGTGTGTTAGGGGACTGGCTGTGTGTGTGTTTGTGTGTGTGTTAGGGGACTGGCTGTATGTGTGTTTCATACATATGCTAATTGAGCATATTTTGGAAGTGTTTACCTCTTTCACGGTAATTTCATTTCTGCTGTTTTAGAGCAGGTGCTGATGGAACCTGGAATGGCTTGTTTGTGTGTGTGAGTGTGTGTTTGTGTGTGTGTGTGTGTGAGTGTGTGTTTGTGTGTGTGTGTGTGTGGGGGGGTATTTGTATTCATGTCAGATCCTCAGCAAGGCTGAGTATCAGCAAGGTTCTGGTGAAATATTAAAACCTGGATGAGGGGAAAGAGAGAAAGGGGGTGAGAGTTAGATAGAGGGAGTGAGAGTTAGATAGAGGAGGTGACTCAGGTGAGAGTTTGATAGAGGGGGTAAGAGTTAGATAGAGGAGGTGAGAGTTAGATAGAGGGGGTAAGAGTTAGATAGAGGAGGTGACTCAGGTGAGAGTTAGATAGAGGGGGTAAGAGTTAGATAGAGGAGGTGAGAGTTAGATAGAGGAGGTGAGAGTTAGATAGAGGAGGTGAGAGTTAGATAGAGGAGGTGAGAGTTAGATAGAGGAGGTGAGAGTTAGATAGAGGAGGTGAGAGTTAGATAGAGGAGGTGAGAGTTAGATAGAGGAGGTGACTCAGGTGAGAGTTAGATAGAGGAGGTGAGAGTTAGATAGAGGAGGTGAGAGTTAGATAGAGAGGGTGAGAGTTAGATAGAGGAGGTGAGAGTTAGATAGAGGAGGTGAGAGAGTTAGAGGGTGGAAGAGAGGGAAACAGAGAGTTAGAGAGAGAGGATGAGAGAGTCCAAGGTCCTGAGCGACAAACACAATCTCACCAATACTTACACACACTAACACACTCTCTTACACACACACACTCACACACAAACTCTCTCACACACACACTCACACACTGACACAAACACCCCAGTCTTTTGAAATGTGGAAGGAACCTAATAATGTCTGCACGGCCGGCACCATGGCAACAGGGCTATCGTGAAGGCCACCTGTGTATGTATGTGTCCATGAGGATGTGTGCATGTTTGTGAGTGGACGTGTGTACTTACATCATTGTGTTTGTGTATATACCAGTGTGTGCATAGTGTTTGTGTGTACATGTGTGTGTGTAGTTTGTATATATGTGTGATTGTGTGTGTGTGTTTGTGTGTGTGTGTGTGTGTGTGTATGTATATATTTGTGGGTGTATGTATATATTTGTGTGTGGTTGTGCATAGAAATATATGTACGTGTGGTGAATGTGTGTGTGTGTGTGTGTGTAGTGTGTGTATTATGTGTGTATGTGTAATCTGCTATTATTACTCATCACAGTATCCTCTACATGAAGCTACCAGAACCTGTTTCCTGCTGAAGCTGGGTTTCTCTTTCCTCTGAAATACCACTGGACTGTGTGTGTGTGTGTGTCTTTGTGTGTGTGTGTCTTTGTGTGTGTGTGTGTGTGTGTCTTTGTGTGTGTGTGTGTGTGTGTCTTTGTGTGTGTGTGTGTGTGTGTGTGTCTGGGCAGGGACTGATGTTCAGCATATGTGCAGCTGTGGCTACGCTGTAGCAGTTATATGTAGTCATAACATTCTGCCTGTGAGATAGGGCCTATGTGTGTGTGTGTGAGGGAGTGTGTGTGTGTGATTGTGTGTGTGTGTGTGTGTGTGGGAGAGAGAGAGAGAGAGAGAGAGAGAGAGAGAGAGAGAGAGAGAGAGAGACGGAGGGAGGGAGGGAGTGTGTGTGTGTGTGTGTTTGTTGTCATAATATTGTTGCACTGCTCCACTACTTCCTGTCTACTGCTGAACACTTTATTACTGGATAGAGGAAGATGGGAGAGGAGAGGAGAGGTGGGGAGCGAAGGGGAAGGGAGAGGAGAGGAAAGCAGGGGAGGGGAAGGGAGAGGAGGGGAAGGGAGAGGAGAGAGAAGGGTAGAAGGGGATAGAGGAGAGGGAGGGCAGCAGATCAGCTAGGAGATCCGTGTTCATTTCCTGTTGAAGATAAGAACCCTATACAACAGAGAAGGGGGAAAGCAGGAAGAAAGAAAGAAAGAAAACCAGAGAGAGAGGGAGAAAGAGAGTGAAACCAGGGTAGAACTTAGTCTCTATCTCACCATCAGTGTTCATACTGATCCTGACTTACCCATGATTCTGTCTGCATGGATCCCACCCAGAGCAGCCGAGAGACGGGCGGGATGGGGAGAGTTAGGGGGGAGGATAGGAGAGAGAGAGAGAGGATGAGGTAGAGGGGAGAAATGAAGGGAGAGGGCAGAGGGACGGGAGAGGGAGAGGAGGAGAGAAAGAGCTACCTATGTTAAACAGCAAATGAACTCCAGATGGAAAGGATGTCTAACTGCTCCATCGTCACAATGAATGTCTTTCTGATCTGCTCACGTCCAACGTGAACTGGTTCGTTCAGCCTGGGATTGCTGGGTGATGGGGGGTGGTGATCTGGGGTGTGCATGGATGCTGTCACCTGTAATGTTTACCCCCAAAATCATTTGCATCATTATTTGGAAATAAACTGGAAGTGGGTGGGGCCTAAACCAGAAGTTGTTGTTATCGTGTTTCACAATAATTCGTGTTTAGCCTTTGTATAGACAGATAAGCATATTCAAGTGTAAAAAGGGATAAAAACCGGATGAAAGTAAAATGATTACTGAAATACTTCAGGATAGATTTTTTCTCATGTTTTACTGTTCATTGAAATAGAGCTAGGGGGCTAACTGGCAATGTAAGGTAAGTTAGCCAGCTAACTGGCAGGGCTGCTGTAAGGGGCAGGAGACAATGTCCAGTTTCCATTAGCCAAGCTAAATATTTTTGCTAACTAATGTGAAATGTTGTCCAAATGAACTTCTCAAATTATCGGCCGCATGGAGTATACTTCAAATCCCAAATGTAAAATGTGTAGATATGTACATCTGTATTTACTGGGGTAACAGCTTGGGATGACAGCTTGTTGTTGGGTATAACGCTGGGATGCACACATTTGCTGCTAGCTAGCTAGATGTGTTCGTCCATGCACTCATACACTACTACCACAAGCTGTCTCCCCTTTCTCTAGCTAGCTAGCTAGCATGGGAGAGATCCTCTTGGCTTGCGTTGTTTAAAATATTCTGACATTGAAGAAAAAGTTATTAAATAATCCAAATCTGAATATTCTTGATAAACTTCTGATGGAATAAAAATCTTTTTACAAAGCATTATGCGTGCTAATCCGTATCACATTTTCGGCTTTGGATATATCCCATTCAAATCAGAAACATCAATCTCACACCTCAACCTTCCTACTGATTCCAGACATGTGCAACACTGTTTCTGTCTCAGTGGAAATACTGTTTCGATTATAGAGACTGACTGGTCTTCAGGCGGAGATATTGATAGATTTTGACATTCTGATTGGTTATCCTCACAACACATCAGCATCAGCCAGTCAACAGCCAGGACTGGCATGACGCTCACACCTGATTGGACAGCTGTCTATCTGACGTGATGCCTTGTGATGACATCGTTAGCTATCAATTGGGGGCTCAAGCATTCACAGTGTCTCTGACACACACACACTCACTCTCTCTCACACACACACTCTCATTCACACACCCTCACATAAACATGAGCACACACACGCAGTCAGCCTGAGGAGAGAACAGGTACTTCAGATGGCCACTGTCCCAAATGGCACAATGAGAAAAATTGATTCAGCACAGCAACACACACTCACGTATGCACACACACACATACACATTCTCTCTCTCTCTCTCTCTCACACACACACACACTCGGTCACCCAGTTTCAGGGTCACCTGATGTGATCTTTCCCAGAACACGAATGACGATCGAAGACAGCCAATCAGGTCTATGAAACAGCCGCTGCTCCTTCAGGCAGAGACTGATTATGTGTGTGTGTGTGAGAGAGAGAGAGACTCTGCGACCGTGTGTGTGTGTGAGGGAGAGTGACTGTGTGTTTCTCTGTAGACCTTGTGCAGTGAGAGTAGCTCAGTGTATCGACCAGACTGGCTCCACCCTTCTCAGTGGGGAAGTCTAGTGGTTGATGTCAAACATGCCTTAAGCTGATCACCATCCTTGCAGACGAGACAGTGTGTGAGTGTGTGTACGTGTATGTATGTGTGTTTGTGAGAGAGTGTGTGTGTGTGTATGTGTGTGTGCGTGCGTGCATGCTCCAGAGGACAGTGTCGAGGCCAGGGGAAATGAGAGTGTCTCAAGGGCCAGGCAGGTCAAGGTGAAAACATGCACGGAAAACTAGACTGTTCCCTCTCCTCTCCTCTCCGCTCATCCCTGCATCCTCCCCTCTCCTCTCACCTCCTTTTTTCTCCGCTCCTCTTCTCTCGTCCCCCATCCATCCTCCTCTCCCCCTCCTCTACTCTAGGGTTCTTCTCCCCGGAGACCAAAAAGGACAAGAAGCAAAACAGTCATACACGCGGCATACCACCCAGTCAGACATGCAGCATACCAGCCAGTCAGACATGCAGCATACCAGCCAGTCAGACATGCAGCATACCAGCCAGTCAGACACGCAGCATACCAGCCAGTCAGACATGCAGCATACCAGCCAGTCAGACATGCAGCATACCAGCCAGTCAGACATGCAGCATACCAGCCAGTCAGACATGCAGCATACCAGCCAGTCAGACATGCAGCATACCAGCCAGTCAGACACGCAGCATACCAGCCAGTCAGACATGCAGCATACCAGCCAGTCAGACATGCAGCATACCAGCCAGTCAGACACGCAGCATACTAGCCAGTCAGACACGCAGCATACTAGCCAGTCAGCTTCTAACCAGTTAGCCAGTCAGAAAATCAGTCAGATAGCTAATCAATTAGTCCTCTCCTATCTCTCCCCTCCGCCCCTCCTCTCCTCCCCTATGCTCTTCCTTCCTATCCTCCCCTCCTCTCCCGTCCTCTTCCTCCATCACCTCTAATTGGGCAGCTCAGTAAGACGGCCTCCCTTCAGTGGTCGTGGGATGGAGGGATGGAGGGGAAGTCCTCTCATTAGAGGTGGCTGTCCCTTCTCCCATTCTGGAGAGAGAGAGAGAGAGAGAGAGAGAGGGAGAGAGAGAGAGCAAATGAGGGACCCTGCGAAGGAGAGAGATTAAGTTTAACACCTTAAAGTGCCATTCATTACTCTCTTTCTGGGAGCTATCATCCAAATTAGGAGCAATGAAACTATCTTCTCTCACCCCCCCCCCCCACCCCCCTCTTCTAGCCACTCTCTCCCCCCACCTCACCCTCTATCTATCCCTTTCAGTCTACCCACCCCTTCTCCCCCCCCTTTATCTCTCCCCCTTATCTCTCCCCCTCTCTCTCTTCCCCCTATCTCCCTCATCTCCCCCCATTCCCCCCTCTCTCTCCTCCCCTTCGCTCTAAGATAAACTTTGTGTTATTCTCTCTCTCCGGGGTTAAGGTCTACAAGGTTGCTAGGGTCTTCAAGGTTGCTAAGCAATTACTGCTCCCAGTCTGGCTCAACTGTAGCTCTCTGGTTGCCATGCAAGACCCACTTAGTTACGCTGTCACTACCCCCCACATCCATCCTTCCCTTCCTCCATCCCTCTTCTCCATCCCTCTCTCCATCCCTTCGTCCTCCCGTCATGTCTCCCTCTTCTCTCCCTCCATGACTCTCTTATCCCTCCATCCCTCCATCCATCACACACCTACTACATGTCAATCGCAGTAAATATATTACTGTGTGTGAGATGTGTGTGTTTGTTTGTGTGTGTGTGTGTGTGTGTGTGTATGTGTGTAAGTCTTGTACCTCTAATAAGTAAACTGGGTCTCAAAGCTGCTACACACACACACACACACTTAGACACGCATACACTGTGGCCCTTATTACCCTGTCCTGATTTGTGTTACTTACTAGGGCAAGGCAGTTTTAGGCACATTTTACATTGTGTTTATACAGTAAGAATGCAGGAGAGGAGAGGAGAGGAGGGGACTGGGAAGTGGGCTAATCTCCAGTGACCTCATATCCTGTTGTGTCATATGAGTCCAGGTGTTCTAACCCTCCACTCCCCTTCCCAGGGCTATTGTCCCCTTTAGAGAGTAGCTTTACCTGTCACACACACACATTACCATACTCACGCACACAACAAACACACACACACATACTGTATTACCATACTCACGCACACAACAAACACACACACACACATACTGTATTACCATAGTCACACACACAACAGACACACACTTCCGAACACACACAAGCATTACCATAGTCCCACACACACAACACAAACACACTTCCGAACACACACACACATTCCCATACTCATACACACTAGGTCATCAAAGTGGCTTGCTGCACTATTGTTGCTGCTTCCTGTTAATGACCTTGAATTAGAACAGACACCGCTCTCACACACACACACTCTCTGTCTCTCTCTCTCACACACACACACACACACTCTTTGTCTCTCTCTCACACACACACACACACACACACATACACACAATAACCTATTGACAGTGGAGCATGAAAGGGTCTTAGAAAAGAAGGGAGCATTGTTAGAAAAGACAATATTATGGTCTGTATCTCCAAGGAGACATATTATGGTCTGTATCTCCACGGAGACGTATTATGGTCTGTTTCTCCATGGAGACTTAGGCTGGGCATCGTCGTGCAGGTTTAAAGCCAGGAGCTACGATGTTGTCTGGCAGTTTACAATGTTTAATCTGATCTGAAATATAACTTACAAGATCAGAACAGATTCTACAAACGTGATCTAAATCAGAACCAGACACACACACACATACACACACTTTCGCACACATACACACACACACACACACACAGGAACATCTGCTGTCAAGATGGCCGTCATTCGTCTGGAGAAACACAGCCTGCTTTGTGACAATGGAGAAAGAGAGGGAGGGAGAGGAGGGAGAGAAAGGGAGGGAGGGAGAGAGAGGGAGAGAAAGGGAGGGAGAGAGAGGAGGGAGAGAAAGAGGGGGAGGGAGAGAGAGGGAGAGAAAGAGGGGGGAGGGAGAGGGAGAGAAAGGGAGGGAGGGAGAGGAGGGAGAGAAAGAGAGGAGGGAGAGAAAGAGAGGAGGGGGGAGAGAGTGAGAGAGACACTAAGAGAGGAATGGGGGGAGAAAGAGGAAGAGGGAGAGAGGGAGAGGGAAAGAAAGAGAGGACGAGAGAGGGAAAGTGGAGAAAGTAGGAGAGTGAGAAAGTTAGAGAGGAGGTGGTGAGACAGAGAAGTGAGTCGGAACGAGAGACAGAGAGAACGAGTAGGAGAGAGAGAGAGCAGGGGAAAAAAGAAAAAGCAAGTGAACGTAGAAAAAAGAGACAGAAGTCTGGTTTTTCGGTTAATGCTGATTTAACGGCCCAGTCCATTGTAACACACTGGAGGAGGAAGGGGGGGGTGGGGTGGTGGGCATCTGCAGCAAACCGACCGCCCCCCCCCCCCCCCCTTTCCTTACCCACATACGCACACAGCCACACACACACACTCACACACACACAGCCACGCACACTTCCAGTGATTTGCTTTTACTTTCTGGACTGGAGCGAAAGAGGGGAGACATACATCTAGCAGGAATAAATTAAAGTCAATTTATTAGACTGAAACCAAATCACACAATTAGAGAGAAGCCATTTACAGTAACCAGGCTCAGAGCAGGAGCTGGAGGGGGGGGGGGGGGGGGGCGGGGGGGCTGGGATGACAACCAGATGTTAGAGGAGGGGGGAGAGAGAGGGCATAGGGATGTTGATTCAGCCCTCCAGAGAGGGGGTGGGGTGTGTGTGAGAGTGTGTGTGTGTGTGGTCTGTAGCAGGGATGCAGCCTCCAGAGTTGTAGAGTCCGTAAAGGTTCACCTAATCTCCCTCCTCTGATTAAATAATTGTTTATTTAATGTTAGGGGTCCATCCAGATTACTTAAGTGAATTAAATGTAATTTCATTTTAGAGAGCTTTGTTTATAAGCACACTTGTTGAAGACCGAAACCCCCCCTCACCCTTTTTTTCCCTCCCTCCCTCCCTCCCTCCCTCCCTCCCTCCCTCCCTCCCTCCCTCCCTCCCTCCCTCCCTCCCCTCCCTCCCTCTCTCTCTCTCTCTCTCTCTCTCTCTCTCTCTCTCTCTCTCTCTCTCCTCTCCCTCCCTCCCTCCCTCCCCCCTCCCTCCCTCCCTCCCTCCCTCCCTCCCTCCCCTCCCTCCCTCCATATAGAGTAGAATGTGTGTGGTTTCAAATAATCTAAATTGAGCTTCTCCTCTGATTAGTATTACAGTGTCAGGCTGAAGGGTGGGTGGGTGGGTATGTGTGTGTGAGTGAGTGAGTGAGTGAGTGAGTGAGTGAGTGAGTGAGTGAGTGAGTGAGTGAATGAAGCCACCCTTTGGCATCTATACAAGCTCACACACACACACACACACACACACACACACACACACACTGCTAACATACACGCACATATACTCACACGCAGGTCCGCACACACACACTCACACTCTCTGACACACCTGTGTGGCCGTGCTAGCCAAGGTGGTGGATCAGGACCAGGAGATGGAGAGATGTCATTAAGAGCCGCAGCAGGCCTCAATCAGAGAGGACGCTCCTGGAGACGCTGGCTGGGAGGCATTAGTAATCAATCTCAGACCGGCAGAGCACCGAGCGAACCCTACTGGATGAGGAGCTCCGCATCGTCTATCATGTCTGGGAGGGGAGAGGACGAGGGTAGAGGAGAGGAGGGGAGGGGATGGGAAAGAGGGGAAGAGAGGAAAGGAGTGGAGAATTGGAGGAGCAGAGAAGAGTGGAAGGGAGATTAAGGGAAGAGGAGGAGAGAGGATGGGAGGGGAGAGTTAGGAGGAGTGGAGAGCAAAGGGGTGGAGTGGAGAGGAGAGGAGATGAGGAGAGGGGAGGAATTGCTGTCTTCTACAGATGGCAGAACAGACTAACTGATAATTGAAAAGGAAGCCTGGGAGTATGAGCTGTTTTGACCTGTGTGTGCGTGTGTGTGTGTGTTTGCGTATGTGTACGTGTGTGTAGAAACATGTGTGAGTGATTTAGCTGGTGTAGTAGAGTGCTGATGGACACTCTGTTTGGCCAGAAACACTAGAACTGATTCGAACATCCAATCAACCCCTATACACACACACACACACACACACCACACACACACACACACACAGCCTCTCTCTATACCTGCCAACATGTGGCAGCACACACACACACACACACACACTATACTCCTACATTTTCCCCCTCTCTCTCTCACTCTCTTCCTTTTTCCTCTTTTCCTCCCTCTTTAACCTCTCTTCCTCCCTCCTTTTACCTCCCACCCACCCCTTCCCTCTCTCCTTCTCCCTCCCCCTCTTCCTCCCTCCCCCAGCGTCGGAGGGGTTCCGGAGTGTTCTGTGCTAACTGTCTGACCACCTTGACGTCCCTCTGACCTCTCCCCCTCTTTATCTCCTTCCCTCCCCCAGCGTCGGAGGGGTTCCGGAGTGTTCTGTGCTAACTGTCTGACCACCAAGACGTCCCCTGTGGAGGAAGAACGCCAGCGGGGGTTACGTCTGCAACGCCTGCGGACTCTACCAGAAGCTGCACTCGGTGAGGGAGGGAGGGGAGTGAGGAGGGGGCGGGGGGGTTTGGTGTGCGTGCGTTTGTGTGTGGGGGTGGGGTAGGTGTGTGTGTGTGTGTGTAAAGGGGCTGGTGTGTATGTGAAGAGGGTGGGGGGGGGTATACGTTGAAGACTCAGCCAGCCAATCAGTCAACCATTCAGTCAGCTACCTAGTCAGCCAGCCAATTAGTCAGCCACCCAGAGTTAGCCAGTCAGCCAGCCAGTAATTCAGCCAGTCAGTCAGCCAGTCAGTCAGCCTGTCAGTCAGATGGCCAATCAGTCAGTTAGCCAGTCAGTCACTTATCCGGAACAGATTCTGTAAAGTTCTGGAAGGTTCTGGCAGCGCCAAGTCTCTGTGTAGACGTGACATCAGGAGAGGAGCTGCCCCTCGCTGGAACAAGGGGCTCTTTGTGTGTGTGTGTGTGTGTGAGGGGGGGGGGGGGGTAATGTGGGTAATTCACTGCTGGCTTCCTCTGATCCTGGAGGAGGGGGACTGCCTGGGTGGCATGAAGAGAGGAGGAGAGAAGAGAGGAGTGGAGAGGAGGAGAAAAGAGGAGGAGAAGAGAGGGGGGGAGGTACAGAGAGGAGAGGAGGTGGGGAGAGGTTAGGAGAGGAGAGGAGAGGAGGAGGGCAGAGGTGAGGAGAGGAGGAGAGCAGAGGTGAGGAGAAAGGGATGGATGTGTGATACAGGAGTCCCTGTATGACTGTGTGGTCCTTGGTAACTGCTGGGCATGTCTGGCTGAATCTTTCTTTAAGTCTGTATATGACCAGCTGACTGTTTCTGTGGTTTGATGATTCTGTAGTCAGCCACTAGTCTCACCCCTCGTCTAGTCGACAGTAGATCTATTATCCACTGGTCCCTGACCCAGCCCTGTCTCTTACACCTGACTCTGGCCTTGTCCCTGACCCCTGACCTTAACTCTGTCCCTAACCCTGACCGTAGCCCTGTCCCTAACCCTGACCGTAGCTCTGTCCTTGACCCCTGACCCTTAACTCTGTCTATAACCCTGACCGTAGCTCTGTCCTTGACCCCTGACCTTAACTCTGTCTATAACCCTGACCGTAGCTCTGTCCTTGACCCCTGACCCTTAACTCTGTCTATAACCCTGACCCTGTTCCTAACCCCTGACCCCTTAACTCTGTCTATAACCCTGACCGTAGCTCTGTCCTTGACCCCTGACCCTTAACTCTGTCTATAACCCTGTCCCTGTTCCTGACCCCTTCCTGGGAGGAACAGTGGGACTAGAGGTCTTGTGATCAGGGCTGTTTTAATAGTTCTGAATAAAACTTTAATACGCTGTTCACAAATCAAATCATAATAGCAGGCAGTAAAAGGCAGGCCATATCTAACTCCTCCCCCCCACACACACACACACACACAAACACACACACATGCTCCCATCCCCAGAGCTATAAATGTCTGCAGGATTCTATCTGCTGCTTTTTATTGAAGTGAGAAGATACAGACTTTTGGACCCTCTGTCCTTCATCCGCCATCCAGAAAGTTAGCTAACCAGCCTGTCAGCCAGCCAGCCAGAAAGTTAGCTAACCAGCCAGTCAGCCAGCCAACCAGAAGGTTAGCTAACCAGCCAGCCAGCCAGAAAGTTTGCTAACCAGCCAGTCAGTCAGCTAACCAGAAGGTTAGCTAACCAGACAGCCAGACAGAAAGTTTGCTAACCAGCCAGTCAGCCAGCCAAGCTGAAAGTTAGCTAACCAGCCATCTAGCCAGGCACCCAATCAACCAGCCAACCACCCAGCAAGCCAGCCAGCCAGTCAGGGAAAGGGAAAGAGAAAGAGAGAGAAAGGCAGAGAACATGGGAAAGATGGAGAGAGAGGGAGAAATAGATAGAGAGAAAGGAAGGGGGAGAGAGAGGGAGCTGTCAGGTCAGAAGTGTTCCAGCAGCAGGGGGCTCTCTTTCCTCTCCTCTGGCTCTCATTCCTCCCTCCCTCCGTCATCACCTCCTTTCCTACTTGGTGGCCTCACCCCCCCCTCCCTCCCCCCCCCCCCCCCTCCCTCCCCCCCCCCCATCCCTCCCCACAGCTGGAGCTGGTGGGAGGGAAACAGAGAGAGAGATGGAGATATATTTCCTCTTCACCATGGAACACGCTTTTTGATCTCCTCCCTCCTTTTCTGAAATGATTGGTTTTCGTTTCCACGGGAACATGTCAACGGGCTCTACATCACAGAGTCTGTCTGTGTGTGCGTGCGTGTCTGGGTGTAGGTGTGTGTGTAAGTGAATTTGGATGGATGTGTGTGTGCGTTTGTGGGATTTTGAGCGAGGCTGTGAGTGTGTGTGTGTGAGTTTGTGTACGTGTACGTGTGTGCATGTGTGAGTGCGCGTTTGTGCGTGGGAGTTTGTGTTGGTGTGTGCATGTGTGTGTGTGTAAGTGGCTGTGTGTGTGTGTGTGTGTGTGTATCAGCAGCAGGTACAGTAGGCTGCCCAAGCTCTAATAAGCAATCTGAACTAGCCTGGGGCTGGTCCGCCGTGCGTGTGTTTGGGTGTGTTGCATGTCTTGTGTTGGGCTTGCGAATCTGTTCATGTTATTGTGAAATGCATCCCATGGAGATGGTTAATAATACTTCTCACCCTCTCCCCCCCCCTCCTCTTTCTAATCTTCCACTCTCCTCTCCTTCCCTCATCTCCTTCCTTCCTTCCCCTCTCCTCCCCTCCTCTTCTGTCCTGTCCTGTGCCTCCTCCAGACCCCCAGACCTCTCAACATCATCAAGCAGAACAACGGGGAGCAGATCATCCGGCGTCGGACCAGGAAGCGCCTCAACCCGGACCCCGCCCCCTCCGACCCCGCGGCGTCCAAGCAGCAGCGCGTGAGTGGCGAGGAGCGCGTCAACGGGAGTCCCCTGGACCGCCGCCCCGCCTCCGACGAGCCCAGCTCCGATGGCTCCGTCCCCCCCTCCCACCACGCCGCCAAATACGAGGGTTACACCCCGTCGCCGGGGTCAGGGTCGGGGGTCAGGGGTCAGGCCAGCCCTCGCTCCACCCACGCCTTCCTGCTCAGCCAGACCCTGGAGATCCACAAACACATGCCCCCACTGCACCTGGCCCGGGCCTCCGCCCACGACTGCCCCGGGGAGGGCAACGGCCTGGGGGGTCAGGGGGGTCTGCCTGGGGGGGTCCCAGAGCAGAAGGGGGCTGGGTCGGAGAGGGGCAGCCCCATAGAGAAGTACATGCGGCCCGCCCTGCAATCCAGCTGTTCGCCCCCCGGATCCCCCATAGAGAAGTACCAGTTCCCCCTCTACAGCCTGCTGCCCCCGGCCCTGCACGCCGACACCGACTGGCTCAGCTTCTGGACCAAGTACAAGATGGCCGCCGCCGCCGCCGCCCCCCCCCTCCTCTTCCTCCCCTGCCGGACATCACTTCCTGTCCCTGCCCGCCATGCCCGGGTCCTGCCAAAGCTACGTGCCTTACCCCTCCTTCACCCCCACCCTCACCCCTCCACACTTCCCTCCCCCAGCGCCCCTCCCTCCCTCCTCGTCCTCGTCCTCCTCCCCCCAGGAGAACCCCCTGGACCTCGCCATCAGGCACACCAAAGCCCCGCCCCCCGCCGCTTCTCCCGCCGCCACGGAGACGGCGGGGGGGGAGGAGGAGAGGAGCGGGGGGGGAGGCAGGAAGGAGACGTGCGAGCAAGGCACCCAGGACGAGGCGGCCTGGCGCTGCCTTCACTGCGCCATCCTCTTCCTCGACGAGGTCATGCACGCCTTGCACATGAGTTGCCACGGCGACAGCGCCGCGTACCAGTGTAGCATCTGTCTGCACGTGTGCGCGGATAAATACGACTTCACCTCCCATATCCAGAGGGGCCTGCACCGCCCCGCCCCCCAGCCCATCCCTGCCCCCGACATCAGCCCCGCCCTCAGCCCTAGCCCTAGCCCCGCCCCACATACGAGCCCCGCCCCTAACACTAACCCCGTCCCCAACACTAGCCACACCCCCAACACTAGTCCAGCCTCTCCGATTGGCCCCGCCTCCCCCTCTAGCACCCCTCCTCCTGTCCCCCCCCTCCCCTGCTAGTATGGGGTCAGCAGTCGACCAAGTGCTCGACCAGCAACCCCCCGATGACATCGCCCTCAAGGTCACAGGTCAAGCAGCCGATGATGTCACAGACGAGGCCCACCTGGACTGAGAGAACGGGGCTTGGCAATGGGCTACACAGACTGGTGTCGACCGTCCATCGCCACGACAACTAAAAACGGACTAAACAAACTAAAGAGCCCTCCTTTCCTGTCACTGCTCCAGTGGGCTCTACTGAGCTCTACTAGCCTCGGCTGACCTCTAGTGAGCTCTAGTGGCCTCTAGTGGCCTCTACTGAGCTCTACTGAGTTCTACTGGGCTCTACTGGCCTCTATGGGGCACTATTGGCCTCAACTGGGCAATTACCAGGCTCTAGTGGGCTCTTGTGGCATGCAGTGAGGTAACGGGGGTGGTTTGGGGAAGGAATGCCCGCCATCCGAACTAGTGCCTGAGCAAGTTGGGAGCATTGTGTGCTAAAATGTGTTAGCATTGGGAGCTAATACGCCTCAGCAACGTCGGCTAACAGGAGTTAGCATCCGGAGCTAATACGCGTTGGCATCAGGAGCTAACACACGTTAGGAGTAGGAGCCGATGCACTTCAGCATCTTGAGCTAACATGCGTTAGCATCTTGAGCTAACAGTGAGAGACTGCTGCTCTACAGAACTGAGAGGCCCCTAAGGACCATGGTACCTGTCTGGTAGCAAATAGGAAACGATACTTATTTACTTTTATTTACTCATTTGTTTTTGTTTATTAAGTGTTACCTAGTTTCAGGCAGTCTAGTAGACTCGGTACATCAGCATTAATAGGTCTTGTTTCAATAAGTCCAGAGGAAACATTTTTCATAATGCTCATTCACTCGCACCTGATTGGACATTGAACTGACTCACACAGACGTGCCTGTCTGGGATTGGACGGTCGGGGAATCACTGGTCACCGGTGTTGCCGTCTGATTGGTGGTTTCACCACAGGTGGGTGGAGAAAAGTGCTACGATTGGACCGTCCTCAAATCAGCGTCCTCAGGGAACACGTCTGTCTTTGCTTAGCATGTCACCATGTCCTGTGTCCTAACACGCGTGTGCTTAGCGTGTTCTAGATTGCATGTTCTATGTTCTAGGTGGACACTATGGACACAAACTGCCTTGGTTGCTAAGATACAAACCTGACATCACTAAACAACCTTCCGGAAGGATTTAATAGAAGAGGGGGGGGGAAAAAAGATATTTTTTCTAAAGGGTTCAAAATGACAATTAATAATAATATGAGTGCCTGATATAAACAGTATATTGTACAGTGTTTTCTACCTGCTATGTTCTGTATGCAACGCTGCCATGGCAGATGACAGAGAGGAGGACAATGTTTACATTTGCAAATGTAGCAAAAACACATGAAGCAAAGAGTGTCTCCTGTGGGTGTCTCCCTGTCTCTCTCTCCCCCTCTCTCTCTCCGTCTTTCCTGCAGGTATATATCTGTAGACCTTCAAGTTCATCTTGGCTGTGTCCTGTGCAGTCCTCCTGATGTGGACTTATAGATGAGAGAGTGAGGGTGGGAGAGAGAGACACAGAGAGAGAGAGAGAGAGAGAGAGAGAGAGAGAGAGAGAGAGAGTAGCTCCTGCTCTTCCCCAGAGAGCTCAGCAGGAGTCTCCTAACACCTTTAATACTTCATTATACCCAGAGTTCATTTGATGAAATGTTATTGCTTGCACTTCAGTTATTCCGTTTGTCTTGCCAAGGAAGAGTGTCTGTGTGTGTGTGGAGCAAACGAGTGTGTGGAGAGAGAGAGAGAGAGAGAGAGAGAGAGAGAGAGAGAGAGAGAGAAAGAGAGAGAGAGAGAGAGAGAAAGAAAGCGCGTGTGCGTGTATTTAGCATGTAAGGTACTTTGTCCCAAGTGTGCTCATATCTCTGTATCAAAGCATCAAAGGACACACTAAGCTGTGTGTGTGTGTGTGAGAGAGAGAGAGTGTGCTTGCGTGTAAATGTACATGTGCATAATGTGTACGTGAGTGTGTGTGGGTGTGTGTATATGTGGGTGCCTTAGCAGAAAGCCAGTCCACCAGTGTAAGAACACACACACACAGATATGGCATATGAAGACTATGTAAATGTTTTTAACCATATTGTTTAAGTCTTGTTTCTGTTTTAAACGTAGAGGAGGTATAGGTTAACTGGTTCTTCCAACTTTTCTCTTATTATTGTGTTTTAGGTTTTACATGCAAAAAATTCAACAAAGATGGCAACGATGTCTGTTAAACATCTAAACTTGAATAATGACAATGATAATAATAATGATAATAATAATAATAATTAATAAAGAAATAACCAAATATCATGGGAGTGTCTTTCCTTAAGGATCGGAACAGTCTACACCAAACAACACAAACACACACACTCACTCTCTCCCACAAACACATACACACATCAGTCACACACACAAATATACATGCACACACACACACACACCGATTCAGACACTCAGGCAGTCTCATTCAAGTGTGAGTGTATTGGATCAATATGAGTGTCTGAATGGCGTGTGTGTGTGTGTCTTCATAACATCTATAAACCCGCCCACCATTCCTCCAGGTTACTGTTCCATCAGAATGTGTTCTTTGTGCTCTATGTTCTAGTGCTCCCTCGAGGCTTCTCCAGCTTCGCTAGCACCATGAATTCAGACCCATGCAGCCATCATTATCACAGGTCTAAGCTGCAAGGGTGTGTGTGTGTGTGTAGGTGTGTGAACTGTATGTATATGTTTACAGATGAGACGTGTTGTTATTCTGTTGATGGCCTGTGAGGTGTGTGCGTTTGCCCCCTGAGTGCCAATTCCTGTGTTCCCAGAAGCCAGGACACACAGACAAGTACATGCACAGTGTTTTCCAGGAGCCCGTCCAGCATCCAGCCTCCCCTCAGAGAGCCCCCCGCCCCCCGCCCCCCCCCCCCCCATGGCAGGAAAGCAGACCAGCTTGGAGCATGGACACTGTGAACCCTCTATCAGCACCACCGGAACACACAGCACAGCACGGGTGTTCTAGAACAATCAGGAACATGTGGGTTCAGTCAGGATGCCCGGTAGTTCAACGTGATCATGTTGACCATGTTCAGACACGTCGTCTTTGGCAGCAGGGGGGGGGGGGGGGGGGGGGGGGGGGGGGGGGGGGGGGCTTTGATTTCCATCATTCCCCTGACAGAAGACAGAACCAGGAGTGGAAGCTGCGGCGGTGGAGGGAACAACACAAGGTCACGAGCATTTGTGACGCACGTACTTGGTGGACATGTGGCGCATGAGACTTCCTGGTCTCTGAGGGCTGGGGGATGTGCGTCAGGGACGGAGGGATGGCTGACGGATGCAAGTGCCCATCAGAGTCCCTCAACTGAACGAGTTTCACCCGTTTCTAGAACTTCTCGAGGTCCACAAGTTTCTCCTGGGTTCTGACGGGAAGGAACAGACATACTTATATAGCTATGTATATCCCCTTTTAAATGCTTCCTAACCCTCCATAACCCTTTACAATTGCTCATAGCTCTCTATTAGCCTTCATAAGGCTTCACAACCATAACCATAGGCTTCGTAACCCTTCATAATGCTTCATAACCTTCCTTATTAATCCATAACCCTCCAAAGCCCTCCACGACTCATTAACCCTTCATAACCTCCATAACCCATCGAAAGCATTCACTTCTGAAAATACTGCTTACCATAAGGACCTGTTCCACTGCTCAGTGGTAGGAGTGCCCCTCATAAACACGCACACTCGCACCCCCTCTCCATCCCTCGTTCCAGGACGACCAGATAGCCAGCTGATGGTGCTGTATGCTAATCTTTCCCCAGCCCTATCGGACTCCTCCTCTTCCTCTCTCTCTTCCTCATTAAACACCGGACGAGCACAATAGCTTCCTCTCGCAGGCCCCTTATCGTCCTGCCTGATTGCGCACCTGGAAGGGCGTTTATCTGACGAACGCAGGCACGCCTCGCTGACCTCACCGCGCCCCTCGTGTCGGGACTCACGTTGTCGCTGTTTGATACCAACTCTACCTTGGCTCTGTCCTTCACTCCTCCACTCCTCACTCAAGACAATGTGTGCTCATTACAGAGACGAGGAGAGAGAGGGAGAGAGGAGAGAGAAGATGGAGAGAGAGAGAGAGAGACAGGGGAGACTTGTGAGAGGTATAATTCCACTGATAAGCCAGCGAAAGCTCATTAGACCCCAAAAAAACGCTTCTTTGATAGAAATGTGTACCAGGGGCCAGTCTGGATTCAGACAGCCAAACGGGGAGAGGGGAAGTGACAATGAAGCCTTCATCAGCCAGACATGAGGAGGGAGTCAGGATCAACCAGCAGCCGTGTGTGTGTGTGTGTGTGTGTGTGTGTGTGTGTGTGTGTGTGGGGGGGGGGCTCAAGTGCTATTTGAATATACAGTGTGTATGTATACGTGTTTGTGCATGCTTTGTGTACATCGACGAACATGTGCATGAAAGGGAGTTAGATTAACTAACTAAAGTTCGGGAGGAAGACAGCGCACCAAGACTCCTCCTCCACTCCAATCGACTAACTCGCATCAGCCTAGCGAAAGCACGGAAGAACCACCAGCTCCCATCAGTATGCTGACAGGAAGAACCGGTCCGCATCGGGTCCAGTCGCACCAGTCATCCCCCCTGCGCTCACCCATCTGGGGAACAGGGACTCACGCGTCAGACGACTCTTCCTGGACTTCAGCCTTTAATACGATCGTCCCACAGACTCTGGTCAACAAGCTGCCTCTGCTAGGTTTGGAACCATCACTATGTCACTGGGTCCTGGACTTTTTGGGAACGAACAGGCTTCAGATTATTAGGGTCCATGGCATCTCATCTTCACCTATCATCCTTAACACCGGCTCCAGCCAAGGAGGTGTTCTGACCCCCTGTTGTGCGCACTATTAACATTTGACTCCTGAACCAAACATACGGGCAGTCATATTGTGGGATTGATATCACACAACGATGAGTCCTTCTACACAAGAGGTCACATTTTTGATAGCTGTCGTCAGAATGTGTGACCTCCCTGTTATATGGCTGAAAACGTCTGACACACCGACCAAACCATCTCGTGTGATTTCTCTGTCCGTGCCATGTATAACCTGTAAACGAGCACACATCTGGTTAACAGCTAGACCTGGGCACAAGAGGTCACACTATATCTGGACAAAATGTCAGCCTTCTGGACATTGGCCATTGGTTTGATGTTATACCTGGACAAGAAATGTTAGCCTTCTTGACAGTTGTTCTGGTTTGACGTTGATCTGGTACTTGCAAGGCCAGAGGTTCATATCCGCCCCCATCCCTCTATTTTTGCTTTTTGGATTCTGGTCATCTGGTCAATCTTTCGGTTGTCAAACAGAAATGACTCATCCCTAGTATTTATTTATCTCATGACACTCTGATTATCTGTTTAGCGACACTGTAAGCCACTTCAAAGCAGTCCAGCCATAACTATAGCTAATGTTCCACTCCGAGGTAAATACTGCATAGAAAGCGCCAGAATTATTGTGTTTTAGGAATTAGATCATGCTACATCTAGCCAGCACCTTGGACTTGCGTTATGTGTGTAAAAGTTGCATTTTGTTCGATATTGTAAGACTACATTGGCAGTGTATTCCCATTCACATTAGTCACTGGGTGGACTGACGCAAACCAACTTTCCAAAAGTGAAGGTGCCAGTGGCTCAGTTAGCTAGCGTAGCATCTGGAATCTAAAGAACAGGGGATGGAAATCCACATGCATGCAGAGATTTTGAATGAAAATGGGTCTTACTGCTTTTATGGTTCCTTTGTCGGCAGTAAAGTTTAACCCTCTAATGTGTCCATTTTACACTATTTTGCAATTTGGAGGAGGAATCTGCCATTGCTGCTTGCAGCTATATTCATTTTTCAATGATTGTTTGTTTGTATGTTTCCTTTTCTACACAGTACGTTGCTAGTCTTGAGGGGCACATGTCGTTCTCGTGTCAACATGTTCAGAATGACAAAAACATGACGACGATGTTTATGCGAATGCGTGTACAGTATGTTTTCCTTGGCAATAAGAAAAGAAAAAGCACTTCATGTGTTCAAAAGTATGTTATCTCTTTCACTGGACTGCTTTGGGAACATTGTTTAAGCGGAACATTCATGCCAATCAAGCATGCTGAATTGAATTGACTGTGTGCCTGAGTGTGTGTGCGCGTTCATGAGTAAGTTTAGGAAGATTAGTTTAAGTTTATTAATTATTATTATATTATTAATTATTATTATATTATTATTTATTAAGTTTAGGAACATTTAGGAAGATTTAGGAAGGTTTAGGAAGTTTTAGTGTTAGGGTTAGTATAGTCGTTTATTTATTGCTATCTGTATATTTAGGAAGTTCACTTATCTAAGCTCAGCATAGATGTAAATTTGTTCTGTGTACTTATATGTTATGTTATGCCAAGTGCTTGCGTTGTCTTGTCTTAAGAATTTCAGTGCCCAGTCTAACCTTGTGTTGCTCTGTGCACCTGACAAATAAAAAGACTTGGACTTGGACTTAAGTGTGTGTCTCTCCTCACCGGAAACCTAACCTGTTCCCTCCATCTCTACTTTTCCTCTTCCCCCCCTCTCCTCCTGTCTCTCTTTCTCAGGTACCTAACATGCTCCCTTCATTTCTCCTCTCTGCCTGACTTCACTCAGGATAACGAGACAGGCACTTTCTTACCCACAATGCCGCTGTTAATTCGGAGGTGGATTAATGAGTGTTTGCCAGGCAGTTGCTCCCAGGAATCCACAGCTCATCTATCTACTGCTTCTGCCTGCCGGCTGAGTAATGGCGGCTGTCACTTCCTGGTCACACACATCACTTCCTGCTTTTTGGACAGGAAGCTGTAAAAGGGAAAGTTTAGAAATGCTAAAGGCTATTTCTGTTCTAACCCTAACCATACTGTACCAACCCCACTGTACTAACCCTAACCTTAGTGTACTAACCGTAGTGTACTAACCCTAGTATGCTAATCATAACCCTACTGTACTAATCATTACCCTACTGTACTAATCATGCTGTACTAACTCATCACTACTAACCCTACAGTACTTCCTGTAGTGTACTATCCCCACTGTACTATCCCTAACCCCATTGTACTATCCCTAAACCTACTGTACTAAACTACAGCTGTAAAGGCTTAACCTACACCAAGCCCACTCCTCCCTGCATCACCCTCTCCTCTCCCGCCCCCCCCCCCCCCCTTTCTTCACTGTCTCCGCCCCCAGGCCCCCTGTCTGTGAGTATCATCTTAGAGTGCACATTTTAAACATTTATAAGACCCAGCTCATGAAAGTCAAGCAGGGCCAGAATTAGAGGGAAAATTGGATTTTCACAACAAATAAAGGAAAGGCAGATGAGTGTGTAATTTGACTTGCTAAAAGGAAATCTTGGTTTCCGACGAACATAATTATTCTTTTAATCTAGTGAGTTTTGATTGCTCTGTCAGGGTGTGTGTGTGTGCGTGTATTTGTGCGTGTGTGTGTTTAGGTGTAAAATCCTGTCAGGGTGTGTGTGTAATATGCTCTGCGTGTGTGTAAAGACCATAGTTTGTGAACGTCATCAGATGGTTAGATCCATACAGCTGCAACACACACGCACGCACACACACACACACACACCTGGGAACTTCTACCCGGAAAAACTGGGTTATAGAGGAAAGGGCTCGGTTTGAAGCCTTCATAACCTGGAGAGATAGAAAGAAGTAGAGAAAAGTGCATGAGAGAGGAGGAGAGGGGAAGAGAGGGGAAGAGATATAGGAAGGGGGAGAGACAGAGAGAAAGAGGAGGCGGGAGAGAGCGAGAGAGGAGGGGAGAGAGAGAGAGAGAGAGAGAGAGTGAGAGAAGAGGGGAGAGAGAGAGGAGGGGGAGAGAGAAGAGAGAAAGTGGAGGCGCAGGAGAGTGAGAGAGGAGGAGAGTGAAAAAGTCCTTGATTCGTCCTCTGTTTGTGTTCAACTGTCCGGCAGAAAGAGTTCAGGGGTGAGGAGGATGACTGGGGGAGGGGGGCTGCCTGAAGCAAGCTGACTATACAAGGAGGGGAGGATGTAGGGGTGAGGGGATAGGAGAATGAGGGGATGGGATGATGGAGGGATGAAGAGATGAAGAGATGGGAGGGGATGAGGAGGGGATGAGGAGATGGGAGAGGATGGAAGAGGATGAGGAGGGGATGAGGAGAGGGGAGAGGATGAGGAGAGGTTGAGGAGGGGATGAGGAGAGGGGAGAGGATGAGGAGGGGATGAGGAGGGGATGAGGAGCCACACTATACAGTCAAAGCAGGCAGTCTGAGAGACGTCTGAGAGAATGTGCTGATCACGCCTCTAGGGGTGTGAGTACGTGTGTGTTTGTGTGTGTGTGCATGTGTGAGTTTCTGTTTATGTGTGTGTGTGTTTGCGTATGTGTGTTTATGTATGTGTGCAGCTTTGCTGTGTTTGCACTAATTTACTGCTAAACTGCTGTTTTATATGCACTAAAGTATATTTACATTGACAAAGATTTGATGACAAAGATCTCCTAAACATTCTTCTCCCCCACTCCTCTCTCCTTTTCCTTTTCCTCCTCTGCTCTCATCCCCTCTCATTCTTGTCCCCTCCCCTCCCCTCCTCCCCAGTCCTCTCCTTCTTCTGTCCTCTCCCCTCCTCACCAGTCCTCTCTTCTCCTCCTACTCCTCGCCTTCACCCTGCTCCTGTAGACTGTAAACTGAAGACTCCTGTTGAATCTGAAAAATAGAGTGTGGATGTATGCTTGTGACTGTGTGTGACTGTGTGTATACGTGTCTGTGTGTGTGTGTGTATACGTGTGTGTGTGTGACTGTGTATGTGACCGTGTGTGTGAGCACCTAGTGAGAGGTTTGATCAGCTCATCAGTTCTGCTACATTAATTAAACCTGCCTGCTGTTGCAGAGAGGCCGGATAAATGAATAAATAAGTGTGATTAATCTCGCGGTCTCCATCCACACGCATTCACACAGACACACACACACCTTAGCCTCGTACACACACTCACGCATATACTGTTCAATAATCAAGTTTAAGTGGTTACATAATCCCCCTACCCCTACCCTAACTCCCTACACGTAACACTGCCACACCCATACCCTACCCTCGTGCACACTCACACAGTCCATATTCCCTTTCTGGAGTGAGGGTTTGTTGATTGTCATGTAAAAGTGGCGCTGACCCCTTTCCACCCCCGTCTGCTCTCTGGTGCCTCTGGAGACTGCCTCAGTCCCCAAAGCGCTCTGCAGTCCCAGAGACTTTCCAAAAGAACTTTCCGACGTAGCAAGAAAATGAAATTAAGAGAGCATTTATTTTTAATGCAGTTCGTTCAAGACACTCGTGTATTGATTGAACCATTTTGGGAGCGGATTTGACTTTGTCAGAGTGCTTCTTTCTCGGGCGGAAACGGCCTGTCTTGGTACTGAGGTAGCATAACATGATACATACCATAACGAGACAGGAAGCACAGGATACAAATCCCCCCCGCTGGACAGGGAATCTAATCAAACGTAGTGTGTAGCCTTTTAAACCAAGCCACGTTCAAAAGACTTCGCAGAGAGGCCCACAGATCAGTCCTGTTTAACAATATAAACCATCAGAGAAGACGTGTAAAATCTTGCTAAACTCTGAAAAATTGAAGAGACCTCGGTGGGAACGATTCGTTGAGGGATCCCCTCCTCCAGAGACAGTTGGTAATGCAGAAAAATGCTGACTATCGCCGGGGAATGTAGAATGTTTTTACTTTAGAGATGACATTTTACAACCAAACGGTCCTGCAGTGACGATACAGAAGACAGGAGGAACTGGAGATGGTGGTGCACATAGCAGCACATGCTGTGTGAGTGTGTGTGTCTGGCTCTGTGGATGCATGGAGGCCCCTTGAAGGGGCAGGGCAGTGAGCTGGCCCCAAACTCAATTTGCAGGTATTGAAGTCAGACTAAATCACTTGAATTGACCCCATCAGGGTTGGTTTGCGTGATTTGCAAGCAAGCAAAGTCTGTCGACCCTGATGAGGAACGGGAACATCCAAGGTAGTCCAAGGTACTGTAGCCGAGAGATGGTTCTGCTTTTCAGGAGATTACGTTTTTGCTAAGCAGGCTAACTAGCTAGCCCTACCCGTTGTGACAACCAGTGAACTGAATGAAACTAGTGTATCAACTATTGTAGTCAGATTTGAACAAACACTAAATAATGCAGATACATCCAGTTTTATTCAACAGTTATTTCTAGTTTTGTGATCACTGGCTGGCTTCCATTCAGAAATATATTTTTGTGAACACCATTTGGTCTGTGTTATCAACACAGTAGGCTACATCATTTACCCCATGGATGAAATGGTACACTAAACCAGAGAATGTACACATAAAAACACAGCTTTTCCAGAGATAATGAGAAAACTAGGTAACCCATTTGAGCCAGTATGGGAGAGACTGAAGTTTTTTTGGCTGACTCCCTGACCCCTCGCCAAAAGATGATCGATGAAGCTCAGGGAAGACCCATGGCAGGTTGTGGCCGTGGCTAACACAGCATTTTACCCGTGCTTCTCAACTTTACAACTAGCTCAATCGTCACTCCTAATGGCTAACCTCACAGCCAATAAGAGGCAGAGTGGGGAGAGGTTTACAGACCCATCTTACATCCTCTAGTAGAAACAATTGTAATACAATATAAAAAAGGATGTCTATTGGATGTATGTTAGGTTTACAGTAAGTGATGCTTTTTAAAGGAGCTCAATCCAGGTAATCCCGTTTGTTTATTTTGTAATGATGTATGCTATCCTAAAAATGTGTTCATGGTTAAAAGAACATGACATTGTTTACAAGAGCACAGATTTTACACAGATCTAGCCTCTTTATTTCGCTCTCAAAGTGCAGCAGATTCATGCGTTTAACTTTAACATTTGAAAAACTTTCTTCCAGGGGAGCATGGCCCCGACCCTCGTGGGGGGTCCCCCTCAACTTTTTCACCCCTGACCCGTTTGCATGCCTGTTATTAGCAAGGGGGTTTAGCACTTTTGCAAGGCACTGTATTCATGTCACATTCTCATTGGGGGCTGAGCACCCGTAAAGGTCTGATCCTAGAATCGCCCCTGTGCTGGATGAACCGTAAACGACCACACAGCCCTACTGCATGAGCTCGACAACGTTTCAGAGCAGTGGTCCTCAGCCCCTAACATCTAACAGCTCAACCCGCTGTCATGCATGTTTGAGATATTTCCCTGCTCCAATTCAACTCGATTCGTCCAAATGAATGGGCCGTTTTCAGGATTCGGCAGCGCTTGCTAAAGACCATTCATTTCGAATCGGGTGTGTCGGAGCAGGGAAACATCTCAAACCTGCAGGTCGGCGGTCCATGAGCACCAGGGTTGAAGACCGCTGCTGTAGAGTGCGGCGTTCCTCCAGACACAGAGCGGGAACGCACGTTTTCCTCCAGCGTGTGCTTGACTAGCAGACGGAGCAGCGTCGCCTGGTCCTGCACCCCCGGGCGAGGAAGTGTCTGGCTGACAGACCTAGGGACCTGAGGGGGGACTGTCTGGGGCTGGACGGACAGCAGGACGGACAGCAGCCTTCGCGGTGGGGATGATGCAGCTTCCTCATTAGGCTCAACCTGGGTTCGTGGCAGGGGCGATTCTAGGATCAGATCTTTCGGGGTGCTCAGCCCCCAATGGGAATGTGACATGAATACAGTGCCTTGCATACATGCTAAACCCCTTGCTAATAAATACAAAATTTCACTTGATAACAATTAATACTTTTATTATTTGTATTAATTAATACTGCAATTTCCCCACTGCGGGACAAATAAAGGATTATCTTATCTGTATTATTATGCATAATATTGAATGAATGAAAAAATTAAGGATGTCCCTTTCTTCATGAACTACCAGCATCAAATGATAATAAACAATATATATATTCTTTTTTTAATTATTATTATTTTTAGGGGTGCTGAGACGAAATTTAGGAGTGCTTGAGCACCCCTAAAAAGGGTCTAAAATTGCAACTGGTTCCTGGTGAATCAAATGTATATGAATAGCCCTTTTTACACGCAAGCATGTCACAGAGGGCTTCAAATACGTCGATAGAACTGCCCCTCAACCAACCTAAACCCTCAAGGAAGACAAGGAAAAACTCCCAGAAAAACTCCCAACAGGAGAAAAAATTTATGAAACCTTGGGAGGAGCAATTCCGAGAGGGATCCCCTCCTCCAGAGACGGTGAAGAGCTCGCCGCTCTGGATAGAAGAGAAGGGAAGACGCACGTTTGAGGGAGATGATGTGTTAGTGTGGATGAGCACGGGGCGTTTGTCTTTCTGACCAAGTAATTGTTTTATTTCATGCTGCATATAATTTATGAAAGCAGAGTATGTATCAGAATTCTTCATTTCTGATACAGATTATAGTCAACACATGTTAACATTGAATTTACTAGCATCCATTAATAATGACCATTAGATTGTGACATAGATCCTTATTATACAAATGGCTTAAGGGTCGAAGCACATGAACCCTTTGCTTGGATTATTATTATCTTATATTTTATTTTGTATTCCCTTTAGTATTAGCTAGACCCCCCTTCGTATTAGCTAGACCCCCCTTAGTATTAGCTAGACTTTGCTCCTTTTGTATAGTTAGTCCACATATTTAAGTTTCAATATTCCTATATGTTTAATGTATGCACCTCCCTGCCAAAGTAAATTCCTTGTTTGTGCAAACATTCATGGCAAATAAAATCCTTCCGATTCTGATTCTGAATGTCCCTAACCAAACAGACTGCATATATCTTATGAGTCAGTTCAGACAGGGATGGAAACTGCAACTTAACTGCCCGCAGTGATTTCTAGTTCTTATTATAAACATGTACATTTTAATCATATTTATCATTTTAGATGACAACACCTTATGTATCCCTGGTTAGTCAGTATTTATTTACTTCACTCTCTGTTGAACTTCATGCCATGTAACACTGGGTTACAAGTGAAAAGTGCTACAATATTTCAGTGGTTAGAAAAACAACACACACAGACTTACTCCCCCCCACACAAACACAAGTCACCTACACATACAAACACACACACACACACGCAAACACACACACACACACACACACACACCTCTGACCAGCTCTTCCTGTTCCCTGAAGAAGACAGTGCTGCGCAGCACCTGCAGCTATGCTGAATAATGGATGGAGGGATGAGAAAGAGGTGAAGAACACGGTTGCCGGCTCCCCCGTTACTCTTTCATTCTCCCTCCCTCCCTCCCACCCCACACACACATTACACACACTGTACATTAAACCCACACACGAATCAAAATCGAATCCAACTTTATTTATATAGCGCATTTTAAACATAGGCAACACCATGCACTTCACAGAGGGTAAAGGGGGGGGGGGATACGGACACTTACTGTACGTTCACTTATTCACTTATTCACTTATTTATTTGGTCCAATAAGGGAGAACTGTAAACATTGTAAACTGTAAACCTCTCTAAAATGAGGCGATCAAGCACTGTCATGGAGAATGTGAAGTGCAAACTCATTACTAAGCACGCACTCTGATAGCATAAACATGACTTCAGAAGAAACATGACACACAATACAAAAAATACACACATTAAATTATATACTAGGTAGTTCAAATATATGTGCATCATAAATATATTCGAAAACACACTAAGCATTTGAAAGAAAGCTACTGAAACATTTTGGATGGGTTAATGCCTAAATGGGCCAAACTGTACACCACATTCACACACAAAAAAACATTATATACCACATACAGTACACCACACACACACAAACACACAGTACACCACACACACAAACACACAGTACACCACACACACAAACACACAGTACACCACACACCACACACGGTACACCAAACACACACAGTATACACACACATACACACACACAGTATACACACCCACACACACACACTGGACACACCTGACACATGACAAGTATTGCCTGCAGGGTTCCTGTCCAGGAGATTTAGCCTCAGCCTGTACCTGTGGAGGCATTTGTGTGTTTGGGTGTGTGTGTGTGTGTGTGTGTTAGATGGACATAAATGGCAAAAAACACCATCTCAGGAAATTATTCTCTTTCCCTGCAGTCCTAGAGAGAAGATATCAAGCCTCACTCTCTCTCTCTCTCTCTCTCTCTCTCTCTTCTCCCTCCCTCCCCCTCTCCCTCTGTCCCTCCCTGTCTCTCGTAACCCTCTCGTCAGAACTGTCCAGGTGCACTTGGCGTCTCTCTCAGGGCGTGCCAGGTGGGTGGGTCTCGGCAGAACTGCGCTCCTCACAGTCATCCAGTCTGTCAGAATGTTATCAGTGCTCCGCTGGCCTGCCATCGATTGTGATGGAGGAGGATATTGACCAGCCACAGGGGGCTTGGACCTCTGGGATTGATTAACACGCCTTCAGAACACTGCAGAACAGTCACAACACACTGATCAACCATCTTATAGATCACAGGAGGAGGGGAGGGGAGGACAGGCGAGGGGAGGAGACGGAGAGGGGGAGGAGAGAAGAGGAGGAGGAGGAGAGGAAGGCCGGAGAGGCGAGCGGAGGAGAGAAAGGAGTGGAGGGAAGGGCAGAGGGAAGGAGAGGAGAGGAGAAGGGGAGACGAGTCGACGGGGGAGGAGGAGAGAAAGAGGAGAAAAGGAAAGGACACGAGAGGAGCGGAGGAGAGGAGAGGAGGAGAGGATGGCATGTATCATCATTATGTGAGCTGGACAGACGGGTGACATATGCTGATGAAAAGAAAGAGAGGGAGCGAAGGGGAGAAACAGGAAGAGAAACACAGAAATATATATATGTATATATAGAGAGAGAAACGAGATAGAGACTGAAATAGAGAGGGAGAGAAGGAGACACAGAGAGAGAGAAAGGGAGACGGAAAGAAAAGGTAGATAGAAAGAGAAACAGCGAGAGCGAAAGGAAGAGACAGAGGGAAAAGAGAGAGGAACAGAGGAACAGAGTGAGAGAGAAAGCGAGATAGAGGCAGGGAGGGAGGGAGGGAGGGAGGGTGGGAGGGTGGGAGGGTGGGAGGGAGGGACTCGGGGGACTAGGAGGACTGCTGATAGCTATCACTTTGTGAGAGGAAAATAAAGATGGAAATGACTTTGCTATTAACAGACAATGTCACAGGCAGACAGACAGGCCTTACTGTACAAACAGACAGACAGGCAGAGAGACAGGCAGATAGACTGACAGGCAGACAGGCAGGCAGCAGGGCAGACAGGTAGGCAGACAGGTAGATAGGCAGGTAGATAGACAGGCAGGTAGACAGACAGCATGCGCGCAGACAGAAGTCTCTCTTTCCATCCTGTGTCTAGGTTTTTCCAGTAGGACAGCAGTACAACAGGAGTGATCTATAATTTACAGCTCACGAGGACAGACCACTGTCTTATCTCCTCAAGCCTTGTTAAACAACAGTGGACAGCCAGCACACACACACGCATGTGCACAGACGCACACACACACACACAGGAGAAATCACAGGGAGCGTGAGAGGAAGTAGTTGTGTGTTTCCACAGCTCTAATGTGACACACTGCTGCTATGCCAGGCGAATCTGCATTTCATTACATCCCCTACCAGTAAAACGCCTTGAAACGCAGGAAGGAATTAGTTCAACCAATCACAGTGCATTACTCTGCAACAGAACAATGCATGGGGAGGCACACACACACATTTACATACACACCACAGGACCATGTTTTGCCTCCATGGTGCTTTGTATCTGTTTTTACGTGTTTGGTCTCTCTCTCTCTCTCTCTCTCTCTCTCTCTCTCTCTCTCTCTCTCTCTCTCTCACTCTCTCTGCTGTCTCTCATTCTCCCTCTCTCGCTGTCTCTTTCTCCCACTCTCCTGTCCCTCACCTTCTCCATCTCTCTCCTCTCAATTAGTTTCTCCATCACCCTTTCTCCTCTCTCCGTCTCGCTTCCCCTCTGCCCTCTCTCTGTCTCTTAATCTCCCTCACTCCTCTCCCTCTCTTTTCCTCTCTCGTCCCAGGAAAGCCTATAGATCCAGAGTACTGGATCAGAGTTCAGGACATACTGTCAATCTCAGTATAACTGCAAAGTTAAAATGACCTTTTAGTCATTTAGCAGATGCTTTGATCAAAAAAGACAAACAAACAGAGCAGTAGAAAGTGCAGCAGGAAGTTCTGACAGTATTTCTGAGAACAAAGTCCAGGAACAGGCTGTGGAACAAGGTCTAGTGCAAAGTAACAGGCTTAGCTACCTGACACGGTCCATAATAATAACATGTCGACTACGGTGCCCCAATAACTTCTACAGTACAGTGCGACATAATACAGTGCAAGAACAGCATCCCAACAACAGTATAGCAGAACAGCGCAACTCTAGCAATGTCAGATCCCAGAGTTGTACATCTCTAAACTTTTCCTTGAACCAGTTTGTCTGTTTCTGATTGCCTTTGGTAACAGTATCAATATCAAAACACCCTGCAGCTTCTTATAATTCCATATTTGAACAATTATCCAGAGCATCATGAGTTACAGACTTATTACGCAGTTATCTTCGGCTGAATATTCTCTAGTCATTTGCTGACCTAATCTCTGGATTTTATGACTGATGATCACTACTGTGTGTGTGAGTCTGTGTCCCGTCATGCACGCGCACGAGTGTATCTGTGTGTGTGTGTGGTTGAGAGAAAGGACAGTAAGCTAATTGGAGTCATAATGTGTGTAATTCTGCTGAACTGAGATAATGACGTGTTTGGATGAGCTTTGCAGGAAACTCGTCACCCCGCCAACAATATGATGACACCAGGCCAGATCTACTGTACCCTGCTGTACTCCACTCTGGTCTACTTTACTCTGATATACCCTTTTTACAACAACAAAGGCAGCCAACATAGCAGCCCTGAAAAGAGGTAGAGGGAGGGGGGGAGGGAGGGGGGGGCGAAGAGGGGGGGGAGGGGGGGGGGGGGCGAAGGGTGAGATGTAGGAACAGAGCTTTTTGGAAACGAAAAAAAGAATTTGTGGATTTTTCTTCAAAGTTTTCCTTTTTTTTGACTTGTGTTGGATAGAGAGCATATTTTTTGTCGTGTGTCCTGTATGTGCTGTGCATGCGCTCCATTGATGTAGGGAGAAAGATATATTTTGTTTCAACAGTATATCTTTGTTTCTGCACATACTTCTGTCGACTTGGGAGCAGTGTAGCTGCATAAAGAATTACTATTATGACAAAGTCCCCTGAAGGCAAGATCACTTTTGACTGAGCACAGTCGTGTGGAGTTGGTTGGACAAATATCTGGTAATGTGAATGAAGCGTGTGCCATCTGGTGCAAATGTTTGATTTTGAGAAGTGTTTCTGTCATTTGGAATGCAGTGCTTCATTGTGTAGAATACATGAGGTGTTTTTCACTTTGGGTCTATGGTTTTGTTGCGTGAAGGGTTTAGAGAAAATGGGCCCTTGTTTTCAAAAACGTGTGTGTAGTCTCAGGACCAATCTGTTCCTTAAAGTGTGTGCCTCTGTGTGTATATATACGTGTGTATTTATACGTGTGTATGGGTATCTGTGTTTGTGTTACTGTAACGTGTGTGATGTGTGTGTGTGTGTGCTTGTTTGAGAGTTGAGTATGTGTGTGTTTCTTTGAATGTCGAGTGTGTGTGTTTGAGCATTGAGTATGTGTGTGTGTGTGTGTGTGTTTGAGTCTTGTGAGAGTGTTGTGAGTGTGCTTGAGTGTTGAGTGTGTTGTGAGTCACACTGCTGAGACTAAAACAAAACAGGAGACTCGTGAATGGTGAATCTCGCCCACATGTATTTTAATTAAAAAGATATCAGTTACAACCACAAAACGGGTCTTCCATGGAGCCACTGCTCCACCCAGGTCGGCTGCACACACCTGGATGTGAGGCAACACTAAACTGTTATTAAAGTTATCATCCAGGGGTGTTTGTGACAGCGACTGGTTCTCTCTCTCTCTCTCTCTCTCTCTCTTAAAATGGCCGCCCCCAAACAGTCCGTGACGAGGCCTGGGACCGTGCCCCTGGTGCTGGGAGGGCTCTGACCGTCAGGGGACGTTACTGTGTGGTGGGATGCGCGTTTGAGTGTGTGCGTGTCAGTGTGTGTGTGTTTCGACCCCTGTCGTGGTGTTGTCTGTGTTCTGCAGTATGTTCCCTCCCCGTCTTTTTGTCCACTCCCCGCTCCGCCCCCCCCCTCCCCCCTCACAGGCACTTTCTGATTGGCCCGCGCACGCATCCCTAATCTACCCACCCATCTTGTCCGTCTGCGACGGCCAATCGGCAACCTCTGCCGCCGTGTCTGAAGGCCGCTCACTCCGGCATCAAACTGAGAGCCGTGTTGTGTCGTGTATGTGGTCCGATACGTGGTCACCAGTTCGATCTCGGTGTTTGTAGTCTTTCGTACACGTTCTCCCTGTTGGTTTTGGTGTCGTTAATGATCCGTTCCGTTTCATGCCCACACACTGTGTAGAGCTTTACTTTTCCCCTGGCAAGGAACCAGGGGGACAGGCAAGCTACCCATGAGTCTGCACCACCCATCACCTAGTTAGCGACCTGTTGCAGAACACTAGGTAAGGGCGGGCGCCACCCATTGTAGTTCGGTTTAGTTCGCGTTTGGATAGGCAGGCAGGGCTGTTTTACTCTGTTCTATTATTTGGCCCCGCTCTCCGCTCCCTTGGACCCTTGTCAGAGTTGTATGTCATCATAAACCACTCTCATAAACTCACCTCTCTGTATGTCCTTGTGTCCAGTGTACCCTTTATAACGCAACCGTTTCCCGACATGTTTGGGCTAGCTGTGTGGCATCCCCCTTCCCCGCCCTAGGCACCCAACAGCTGGGGAGGGGATGGAACAGTGTGTGTGAGAGAGTTGGTCTGAGTATATGTGTGTATGAGAGTGTGCTTGTGTGTGTGTGTGGTTCCTAACAGGAGCCTCAGGCTGTTGCTGAAGCCCTGGAGCGACAAAATTGGGCCATGTTAGATCACATTAGTGGTTAAACACACAAACACACACAGCAACACCCACACAGAACCCCCACTTGAACCTCTTAAAATAGAACCTCCTACTGGTCTCTTCGGAGTAGAGCATCCTCTTTCTGGTCTTTCTAGAGGAGAACATTCTCCTTCTGGTCTCTCTAGAGTAGAGCATCCTCCTTCTGGTCTCTCTAGAGTAGAGCATCCTCCTTCTGGTCTCTCTAGAGGAGAACATCCTCCTTCTGGTCTCTCTAGAGGAGAACATCCTCCTTCTGGTCTCTCTAGAGGAGAACATCCTCCTTCTGGTCTCTCCAGAGGAGAACATCATCCGCCTGCAGATTGAGGAAATCTGTTATCTTGTGTTTCTAAGAACTGACATCTTCAGGGGGATGAGGAGAAGGAGGTGGAGCAACAGAGCAAAAGATGTCCTCTGAAGAAAAGCTGAACCGTCGGATCTGAACCGTGGCTAGATTCTTCCCTCCTCCTTTACTTCCTCGACTCTCTCCACCCCCAGGCTTTTGAAACCTTGAAGAAGATAGAAGAACGACCTCCTGTATCTACAGCCTGCTGTCTCCTAAAAGCTGTGAAACAGGCTGGGCGAAGTGGGGAGGTGGTGTGTGTCAGCGGGAGGTGTGTGCGTGTGTGTGTTTATTTGTGTGTGAGGAGGAAGGAGTGTGTGTGTGTGTGAGGAAGCAGGTGTTTGTGAGGGGGAGGTGAGTGTGTGTGTGTGTGAGAGAGAGAGAGAGAGAGAGAGAGAGAGAGAGAGAGAGGGCAGACTTGTGTGTGTGTGTAAGGAAGGGTGATGCGAGGGGGGCTTAAATTATCTCT